>NC_142606.1:64790589-65090589 GCF_041222555.1 Hakea prostrata | reverse complement strand
TTAAATTACATAGCACCCACACTCAAAATTACAAGTTACCCATAGTTACATTTTCAGTTAACTGGATGTATAAAATGACCAAAATACCCTTACTTATATTTAAAGCATTTAAAATTTAATTTTTAAATTACCTAAATACCCTTTGATAGGCATCTCTTCACCATCCCCTCACCCATCTTCTTCCTCTCCACCACCAGAAATGATGTGAGACTTGATGGTGCCCTTGCTAATGGCGACGATGTCTAAAGAACGACTTTATGCCTACGATCAATCAAAGAAAATGTAACGACTAATAGCAGTGATAGCATCGCAGATATGCAACCAGATAGCATCCGCATTCTCACAGGAAAAAATTGAGGAGGAGGAGAAACTAGCAGTACTGGATATAGTGGTGGAAGAAATTGTGGCCAACACCTATAGAGGTGGACAAATGTTCTTTTACATGTGTGGTCGTGAGTGTCTTATGCTCAAGGCTCTATGCATGCGTCTTGCTCACTTGGGTGTCTCCATTCACATGGTTGGAGACATAACAACGCCGCCCATCTAATCCAAAGATCTTCTCGTGGCTTCTGAAGGGCCTGGTGGGATTTTTACTGTGGACGCCATATGCAACGTTGCACAAGCCAGTAATGCTAGGGTGCGGTTCATTATAGTGCAGCCTAAGTGTGAGTCAGCCACCGAATATGCCACCGTGGTTGCTCATATTCTAGCACAGACGATGGCGGATGAACATGAGGCCCTAGAGCAAAACACAAGGCAGCTACTTCTGATGGGAAGCATCATGGAAGGGTGATGAAGTCAAACCTAAGTGCAATGGTCAAGAGCATTAAAAGCTTTTGACTTTTCAACCCCCTCCCTCTCTTTTTCTTTGACGTTTGCTCTACCCTCTAACGTCTCCTCTCTCTCTCTCTCTCTCTCTCTCTCTCTCTCTCTTCTATATATATTGGTAGTCTTCATGGAAAGGGTTATTCTTTGGAAAATAAACTTTGTTTGTGCACACTTGTGTTAAAGAGTTGATGAATCCTGATTGAGTGAGTCCACACCTTGGGTTGAGAGAGTCCTCAAGTTTTTTCATTTCCTTGTATTATCATTCAAGATTAATATTGAACATGAGTTTGCATTGTCTTTCAATACTGGATCCATTGGCTACATCAATTGGTGTCAGAGCAAAGTTTGACTTGAAAACATCATGCCAAGAAGGGCGAATGTTCGTATGTCAACAATGCAAGAAATTGCATTACAAGATGAGGTGAATCAATTGAAGGAAGTGATCAAAACCTCCAACAAATGATGCAAGAGGTTTTGCACCAACTTCTTACAATGACTTCTAACACTCATCAAACAACTTCTACAATAGATGTGGATCAAAGTTTTCACATCCTAGAGAAGCTCCGAAGTGAGGTGTGAAGGTTCTTCAAGTTGTATATCCATTCAATCCCAGAAGTGCATCCATAAACACTTTGGGCAATCGAGTGGCTAGCACGAGCCCTGGAGCAATCTAATAAAAGCACACAGGTAGACATAAACGACTTTGACCGTAAATTCGATCCCAAACTCTATGTTGATTGGGTTGCTTCTGTTGGTGCAACCTAGAGGGGGGTGATTAGGTTGCAACTAGTGGATTGTCCCAATTTTTCAGTTTGTGCGGAAATACACGGTAAATTGAAAATTCAAATGAAACTAAACAATACAAGCAACTACAACACGGGATTTATAGTGGTTCGACTATACAAGTCTACATCCACTCCTCTCTTGAGGCCAAGAGAGTATTCCACTATTGATTCTCTTTCAATACAATGGGTAGAGATCAAACCCTTACAATAATCTTTGTTATGGGGCAAGAGAACCATTTACAATCTTTGTTTAGCAAGCAGGGCAAGAGCACCCCTTAACAATCTTTGTTTACTGGCAAGAGCACCCAAAGACCAATTCTAATCTACCAACCTAGACTAGAATCGAAATAGTTACAAAGGAAGGATGTTACCTTACAAGAGGTGTAACACTGTACCTCTTGTGTGAATGTGATGCAATGTGAGTTGTATGCTCAAATAGAGATGTATGCACCACCTACGCCTTTAATCACTTCAAGCTTGACTTTCACAAGCTTACTTTGTACCTTGGTATTGTTCTTCAAGGTTGGGAGAGGGTGAGAGGCTAAGCACAAGGCTTTCTTGCAATTTGAGAGCTTTAGGATCACTTGGGAAGTGGGTGATTAAGTGTGTGTTTTTGCTCTCAAATGAGGTGAATTGGGTTTATATAGAGCACCTTTGAGAGCCAAAACCCAATCCCCAACGGATAGAAAACGGACACATTTTTGTCCTGTTTTTCAACCCAGACGGACGTCCGTCTGGTCAGACGGTCATCCGTCTCAAAAGTATCCGTTGCAGCTATAGAGGATATTCTCTTTAAACTAGCCGTTATAGTCAAATATGGGCCAGACGGACGTCCGTCTGCCCAGACGGTCATCCGTCTGGCCTGGACTGGCTCAAACGGACATCCATCTGCCAGACGGAAATTCTGTCTGGTCTTCTGTTGTTTTTTGAGAAACAGAGTTATCAATAGACGGACATTCGTCTGCTCAGACAGCTGCCCGACTGAACTCTGTTTTTGCTGAATTAAGTTGGGGCTGGGACATGGATTGGGTTTTTGGACTTTTTGGTCAACCCTAAGCATTGTACACCTCACTAACATGTCCTAGGTCACTCTAGTAATATGAATTACATATAATTGATGCATTTACATGAATGTGTATGCGAGAGTGTCCTAAGCCCTAATTCAACCTAAGTCTTGATCTTCGACTTGATTTTGTGCAACGGTCTTCATGTCCATCTTGGCATGGTCATCTTGACTTAGACTTCATGTCTATCTTGGCATGATCTTGGCTTTGACTTGAGCATATGGCTTTGACTTGGAGTTGGTCCACTTGTTCTCATCTTGAACTAAAACATCATAACTCAATATAGCCATTAGTAATTCATGCTTATTATCATCAAAACCAATAGAGGCTGATGTGGCAAATGCTGACATGGCATTTCCCAACAATCTCCCCCTTTTTGATGATGATAAACACATAAATGATTGGAAGATATGAATGATAATTAATAGCAAATAAACACTCATTCATATTCATGCTATTTACATGTTTTTCCATGGTGAATTCTAATTCATGTTTGTTATCATCAAAACATGGCGAATTCAAGTTTCATGTTTGTTATCATCAAAACCAATAGAGGCTGATGTGGCAAAATGCTGATATGGCATTTTCCAACAGCTTCTATTGAAACTTTTTTTAAATGGAAAGAATTATCGGAAGAGAGAAAAGTTGATTTTGTACCCATAAAACTTAAGGGTCATACCTTGATTTGGTGGCGACAATTTCAACAAAGTCTAGAAAGGAGAGGATTCCGCTCAATTAACAATTGGGAGGATACAAAAGAAAAATTAGATGAAAATTTTCTCTTTCTTGATTTCTCTCAAACTTTATATAAGAAATTTCACCATCTTCGGCAAAGAAATTATCAAAGTGTGAGTGATTACCTCGAAGAATTTTTTAAATATTTATGTTTTGATTTACAAAAAAATGATGACCAATTGGTGGCTAGATATGTTAGTGGTCTAAAACTTTCTATTCAAGATGAGATTGTTTTACACCATTTGAACATCTTTGATGAAGCTCACCAATTAGCCATCAAAGCCAAAGAAAAATTGAAGAGAAAATCCTCTAAGCGGTTTGAAAGGGCTCCCAATATTACTATAAGAGAGAAAATTACTGCAAGGGTCTATTCAAGGCCTAGAAGTGATAAAAAGTCAAAACCCATGACCAAAGACCAACACAAGGGTAAGGAAAATTATAATGTGTGTTATCGATATGGGGAAGTGGGTTATTTGTCATTTTCTTGTCCTACTAAAAAGAAAGAAAAATCGAATCAATTTGATTGAAGGTGATGGTGATGAAATTACTATGAAAATGACCAAGAAGATGCAATCCCTCAACAGTATTGTGAGCTCGATAGTGGGGCCAAAAGCATTGTCGTTAGGCGTATTTTGACCACATCTAAGTGTTTAAAAGATGATCAATGGCTAAGAAACAATATTTTTCACACTTATTGCACTGCTTATGGAAAGAAATATTTAGTATTAATTGATTCCAGAATTGTGAAAATATGATTTTTAAAGAAATAGTTAAAAAATTAAATTTTACTTGTGATAAACATCCCAACCCTTATCACATCTCTTGGTTTAAAAGGGGAGGTGAGGTGTTACCGTTAGAGAAAGGTGTTTAATTAAATTCTCTATTGGTACTTATTTTGATGAAATTTGGTGTTATGTATTGCCTATGGACGCTTGTTATGTTTTGCTTGGTAAACCTTGGCAATTTGATAGGAAAGTTAATCATAATAAGGAAAAGAATACATATTCACTTGTCTTGAATGGTAAGAAGTATTTGTTGACTCCATTGAAAAATATTCCTCCTCGCGGTACCTCAAACGGAAAAAAAACAAATTTTTTTTAAATTTTTTTAATTTTTTTTTATCTTTGAAGCTCTTTGAACAAGCTTTCAAAGAAATAGTTCTACGGCATATGCTTGTGTCAGACGACAAACACATGAGATAGAGAAGAAAATAAACATTCCTAAGTGTATAGAAGGGTTCTTAAATGAGTTCTCCAATGTAGCACCGGAAGAACTTCCAGACAAGTTGCCACCAATGCGTGATATCTAACAGCCGAATTGATTTGATGCTTGGTGCCATCTTACCAAATTTGTCACATTATGGGATGAATCCAACCGAATATGTCAAGTTACAAAGGCAAGTTGCAGGGTTATTAGAAAGGGGCTTATTCAAGAAAGTTTAAGCCTATGTGCTACTCCCGCTTTTCTTACTCCAAAGAAAAATGGATCTTGGAGGATGTGTGCTAATGGTGAAGTAATAAATAAAATTACAGTTAAGTATAAATTTCCCATTCCCCGATTAGATGATATGATTGATATGTTGCATGGTGCAAAAATATTTTCTAAACTTGATCTTAAAAGGGGTTATCATCAAATTCGCATCCAACCAAGTGATGAATGAAAAACCACTTTCAAGACACGGGAATGACTTTATGAATGGCTTGTGATACCATTTGGCTTATCCAATGCACCAAGTATCTTTATGAGATTGATGACTCAAGTGCTTAGAGCTCTTATTGGAAAATTTTTAGTTGTTTATTTTGATGATATTTCATATTTAGTTCTTCTTGTGATGAACATATTAGTCATGTGCGTCAAGTTCTTAAGGTTTTACGGAAAGAAAAATTATATTTAAACCTCACTAAATGTTCTTTTGCAGTTGAAAGTGATTCCTTTTTATGTTTTATTATCACTTCACAAGGGGTTAGAGTGGATGAAACAAAGATTAAGGCAATTGTAGATTGGCCTATTCCTCGGTCCTTAACCGAAGTGAAGAGCTTCCATGGTTTGGCTACATTCTACTGATTTTGTGAAAAAATTTAGTACTATTATTGCTCTGGTAATGATTGCCTCAAATTTAAATCTTTTATTTGGACCCAAGATACAAATAAGAGTTTTGAACTAATTAAGTAAAAATTAACCAAGGCTCTAATTCTTACTTTGCCTAACTTTGATGAAGTATTTGATGTTGAATGTGATGCTTCACATATAGGCATTGAAGCCATTTTAAGCCAAAAGGGTCACCCATAGCTTACTTTAGTGAAAAACTTGATGATGTTGAAGGATGCTACTCTACTTATGACCTTAAATTTTATGTCGTTGTGCAAGCTTTGCGATTTTGGTGTCATCATTTGATTCACAAAGAATTTGTCTTGCATACCGACCATGAGGCTCTAAAGTTGTTGATTTCTCAAAAGAAATTGAATTCAAGGCATGCAAAATCGGTCTCATACATTTAAGAATTTAATTTTGTAATTCACCATAAATCCGGTAATAAGAATAAGGTTGTCGATGCTCTTAGTTGTAAACATTGTCTTCTCAAGACATGTCTTATAAAATCATTGGGTTTGATATTTGACCGGAAAGTTACAAAAATGATCCATATTTTGCAAAGGTTTGGGAAGAATGTGAAAATAATAGAAGTGACAATTTAACATTTTTTATGGATACTTGTGAAAGACCATAATGAATATGTTATGGTTTGAATTTGATTTTTGAATTCAAGTTTTTGAAGTCAAATTTTGGATTCAAGTTTTTAATTTTGAATTCAAATTTGAATATTGTAAACGAATCTTGTACAACAGCCATGTTTATTTATAAATACATAAGACTTACCCATCAAGGTAAGCAACCTACTTATTAAAATTAGAGTTTTTCTTTGCATTCTTTCATGGTATTAGAGCTAAGGTTTTGAGATTTTTTTTTCCCCAAAACACTGTATTTTCAATGGCCACTGCTAACACTCCATTCCCCATTACCAATCTCTCCGACCTTGTTTCTGTTAAGCTTGATGGAGCAAATTATCTCATGTGGAGAGAACAATTAGAATCCATTTTTATTACCTATGATCTTATGCATCATCTTGATGGTACTAGATCAATGCCAAATCAAACTGTCACTACTGGAGAAACTCAAACGCCGAATCCAGCATTTCAAACCTGGAGAAAGAATGATCATTTTGTTCGAGCATGCATCAATGCCACCCTCACACCGTCTCTTTCTTTCTCATATTCTTGGCCTTCAAACAATGAAAGATGTATGGGATTCTCTTCAACAATAGTCCACTGCTCGAAGAGCTTATCTTCGCAGTGAATTGCAGATGATCAATAAATGAACGAGCACAATTACGGACTATCTTCACAAAATTAAGTCCATCGCTGATTCCTTAGCGGCAATCATTGACAAGGTAAATGATTTTGACTTGGTAGCATATACATTAAATGGTCTTGGTTCGGATTATCTCACTTTCATCATCACTGTGGAAAATATTACCCCACTCATTATCTTTACCGACCTAAGGGCCAAACTACTTACTCATGAGCAACGATTATGCCGTGGCTATGGGAACACCCAATCAATCTTAACTGATTCCCATTCCCCTACTGCATTACTTGTTACAGATCAGCCTAAATTTAATCAGCCTAATAATAGTATTAATTCCTATCCACCCAACAACCGAAACCCACCTAGATCTGACTTCCGAAATTCATCAAATGGCCCTCCAAGATCTCAAAATGCCTATAACCGACCAAACCAAAACACCTTTAATACTAATTCCTTCAAATGTCAAATATGTGCTAAGCAAGGAAGGCCATTCGGCCAATAGATGCTATTTCCGTTATGCCCAGAGCCGAAATAATTATAATCCACCACCTCACATTCCTTATGCTAACTTACATGGTACCCAAAATACCCAACACATTACACCACAGAATGATGCACAGTGGATACTGGATTTAGGTGCTATCAACCATATGTCATTTGATCCAGCCATGCTACATCAATCTGCCACTTACAAAGGAGAAGACCAGATTTCAGTTGGTGATGGTAAGAAACTCCCTATAACTCATATAGACTCCTCAACTTTGAAAACAAATTCAAATCATTTATCTCTTAATGACATACTAATAATTCCCCAATGTCAAAGAATTTAATTTTCATTTCTCAACTTACGTCTGACAGTAATTGTTCTGTTGAATTTTTTCCATGGGGTTTCTATGTTAAGGATTTGGAGTCAAGCATCACTCTACTAAAGGGTCCAGTCAAAGATAAATTGTATTCTTTCTCGGCCAATGTTGTGTCTCCTTTGGGTCTTTATGGAAATAAAGCTCCTTCTGATATTTGGCATTGCTGGCTTGGTCATCCTTCTTCTGCAGTACTTACTCATTTGAGAAATAGTGTCTTATTTAATTCCTTTGAAACACTTGGATCCAATAAAATTTGTGATGCATGCCAACTTGGCAAACATCACAAATTACCATTTTCTATTTCAGTTAGTCGAACTACTCAACCATTACAGCTTATTCATTGTGATTTGTGGGGTCCCACTAAAACTTTGTCAATTAATGGATTCAATTCATATATTATTTTTGTTGATGATTTCAGTCGATTTACTTGGTTTTATTCTCTGCAATTTAAATCTGATGCAATTCATTGTTTCAAGCATTTTAAAAATATGGCTAAAAACTTGTTTTCTACTTCTATTAATTTTTTTTCAAAGTGATGGAGCCTTAGAGTTAACAAGGGGAGCTTTCAAAAACTATCTTGATGAATGTGGCATTGTATCCAGGATTTCATGTCCTCATACTCCAGTTGTTTGGGACAACTGGTGCGTCTTTTCCAATCCCTTAATAAGTTGTTCTTAGTTCCCGGATTTGAATTGCGGGAACCCTTGAGTTCAAATACGGCTCCCTAACCTAATAATGTATTGGGTTGACTTGCTCATCGGAAGATTCTTTTTAACATGTTCCAACATGATGAAGCATATGGCTGTGAAAAAACAAAATGGAGTTTCAGAAGAAAAAAACACAGACACATTAAAAAGATGGGTTTATCCCTTCTATTCCAAGCTCACATGCCCAAAGAATATTGGTTAGAAGCCTTTACTGCTGCTGTCTATTTAATAAACCGGTTACCTACATCGGTATTGCAAGGAAAATCTCCTCATTAAGCATTGTTTGGCTTAAAACTAGATTATTGTTTATTGAGAGTTTTTTGCTGCCTTTGTTACCCCAACTTGACACCCTACAGAGAAGACAAATTATCACCAAAGTCCAAGGCTTGTGTCTTTCTTGGTTACAGTCTTTATCACAAGGGTTATAGATGCTTAGATAAGGACACTGACAAGGTATATTTATCTAGACATATTATTTTTGAAGAAAATGAATTTCCCTTTCCAAATCCCCCATCACACCAATCATCAAACAAACCACCAGTCGAACTTATTTCTCTACCTGTTTTCATCCCACACACCCCACTAAATGTGCCTCCACTCACTTCACATTCTTCTTCACCTATTTCAAACAACCAACCATCACAAACAACCCCTACAACATCATCACCAGCCATATCAATGGCAAATCCAACCCAAGATATTAATCAATCCCCACCAACAATAGACCAACCACAGCCCCAACCATCTCATCCTATGATTACTAGGAGTAAAACCAATTCCGCCAAACCAAAAAACCCTCTCTCTTTACTCACTATTAGACACCCAATACCTCAAACCTTTCTTACCACCATCTCCAACATCCCAACTGAACCTAAAACCTACAAATCAGCCTCAAAAGACCCAAAGTGGATTGATGCAATGCAAAAAGAATACAAAGCCTTGATAGACAATCAGACTTGGAACTTGGTGCCTTCTTTTAAGAGTATGAATATTGTAGGTTATAAGTGGGTGTACAAGATCAAGACAAAAAGTGATGGTTCCATTGAGAGATACAAGGCACGATTAGTTGCCAAGGGGTTCAACCAGTAGGCAGGAGTGGACTTTCATAAAACATTTAGTCCAGTTGTAAAGCCAACCACCATTCGGACAGTATTAACCGTTGCACTATCAAAGTCATGTCTAGTACATCAACTTGATGTGAAAAATGCCTTCTTGAATGGCAACTTAGCAGAAGATGTTTACATGGAACAACCACAGGGGTTTGTTTGCACATCTAAACCAACACATGTTTGTCATCTACAAAAAGCAATTTATGGTCTCAAGAAAGCTCCACGAGCTTGGTTTCACAGATTCAAAACATACCTACAAGGAGAAGGTTTCAAGCAAAGCGTGGTAGATTCTTCCATATTTACACGCAAAACCCAAGGTACAATGACAGTATTGTTGTTACATGTAGATGATATAATATTGACAGGAGCCAATGAAGCTGCAATTCAAGAGGTTATTCAAAGCCTAGGCAAAGAATTTGCAATGACAGATTTGGGACACTTGTATTACTACTTGGGAATTGAGGCTAATCAAAGTTCAGATGGTATTTTACTCACTCAAAGTAAATACTCCATCGATTTATTAAAGTCTACAGGAATGGAGATTTCAAAGCCATGCACAACCCCAATTGCAGTGGGAACAAAGTTATCATCAACAACAGGTTATCCCCTACCTGATCCAACACCATACAAACAATTAGTAGGAGCCTTACAATATCTGACGATCACTAGACCAGATATCTCCTATGCAGTCAATCAAGTGTGTCAATTCATGCAATCTCCCACAAAAGATCATCTACAAGCAGCAAAACGTATTTTACGTTGTGTCAAGCATACTATTGGTGCTGGTGTTCTCTTGAAACCAACCCAACTTTCTTTCATAGTTACTTACACTGATGCAGATTGGGCAGGATGTCCAGACACACGCCGATCAACTAGTGGGTTTTGCACTTTTCTTGGGGATAATTTATTATCATGGTCTTCTAAGAAACAACCTACAGTATCTAGATCAAATACGGAAGCTGAGCACAAATCCCTTGCCATCACAACATCTGAGTTACTATGACTTTCTTATGTTCTACGTGATTTGCAAGTGCAACTTCCAAGAAGAATGGACATTTATTATGATAATGTGTCTACAACACAAATGGCTGCAAATCCAGTGCTACATGCTCGCACAAAACATATAGAAGTGGACTATCATTTTGTCCAAGACTTGGTTCAGAACAACACCATAAAAGTGCACTTTGTTCGGTCAGATGATCAAATTGCAGATGTGTTTACTAAGGGCTTAACATCACAAGCTTTCTTCAAGCATAGAGACAAACTCTTACACTTGCCAATTCAGAGTTTGAGGGGGGATGAAAGACCATAACGGATCTGTTTTGGTTTGAATTTGATTTTTGAATTCAAGTTTTTGAATTCAATTTTTGGATTCAAGTTTTGAATTCAAATTTTTAAATTTGAATTCAAATTTGAATATTGTAAACGAATCTTGTACAACAGCCATGTTTATTTATAAATACATAAGACTTACCCATCAAGGTAAGCAACCTACTTATCAAAATTAGAGTTTTTCTTTGCATTCTTTCAACTTGTTTAAGGGAAATCAACTTTGTCTAAGAAATGGATCTCTTAGACTTTATGTCATCTCCAAACTACATGGTGGTAGTTTAGGAGGCCATTTTGGAAGAGACAAAACTTTAGCATTAGTTAAAGACTGTTATTTTTTGCCTAAATTAAAGCATGATGTGGAAAAATATGTTAAGCAATGTATAATTTGCCAAAGAGCCAAAGGAAAGGCTCAAAATCATGGGCTTTATCAACCATTACCTATACCAAATCACCCTTGGGAAGACTTGAGCATGGACTTTATTATAGGGCTCCCAAGAACTCAAAGAGGTTTTGATTCTATCTTTGTAATGGTAGGGCTTTCCAAAATGTCTTATTTAATTCCTTGCAAGAATACCTTCGATGCCTCAAATGTGGAGAGACTATTTTTCAAAGAAATCGTGAGGCTACATGGTGTTCCTAGGAAAATTACTTTAGATCGTGACACTCGGTTTGTGAGCCACTTTTGGATTACTTTGTGGAGACTTATGGGCACTAAAACACAACTTTCAAGTGCTTATCATGAACAAACCGATGGTCTAACCGAGCTTGTGAATAGGTCACTTGGTGACTTGCTTCGTTGTCTTGTAGGAGACCATCCTCATCAATAGGACTTTATTCTACCACAAGCGGAGTTTGCCTACAATAGTTTGAAGTGTCGATCCACTCAAAAATGTCCCTTCGAGATAGTGTATGGAAGAAGCCCAAGTCACATTTAGATCATGTTCCAATTCCAAATCCTAATAAGAGAAATCTAGAAGTGGAAGAGCTTGCAAATCATATTCATCAAAATCAAGCACAAGTTTGAGCACAACTTTAAAGAGCCAATGAACGATATAGAGAAGATGCCGATATTCATCGTTGCCATGTGAAATTTGAAGAAGATTAATTGGTGATGGTATATTTGCGAAAAGAGAGGTTTTCAAGTGGAACATACAACAAACTCAAGCAAAAGAAGATTGGTCCTTGTCGCATCCTTAAGAAAATAGGACATAATGCCTACCACATTAAGCTACTTGAAGGCATGAATATTAGTCATATTTTTAACATCTCAAATCTCTGCCCATATTATGGCAATCCAAACTAGAGGACGAGTTCTTCTAAAGCGGGGGAGGATGATGAAGTCAAACCTAAGTGCAACTGTGCAAGAGCATTAAAAGCTCTTGACTGTTCAACTGCCCCTCTCTTTTTTTCTAACGTTTTCTCTACCCTTTAACGTCTCTCTCTCTCTCTCTCTCTCTCTCTCTCTCTCTCTCTCTCTCTCTCTCTCTCTCTCTCTCTCTCTCTCTCTTCTCTATATATTGGTAGTCTTTATGGAAAGGGATAATCTTTGGAAAATAGACTTTGTTTGTGCACACTTGTGTTAAAGAGTTGAATGAATCCTCTAGGGTTGAGTGAGTCCCAACCTTGGGTTGAGAGAATCTTTAAGTTTTTCCAAGAGTAATAGTGAATATCTTCATTTTCGTTGTCTTTCAATATTGGATCTATTGGCTACATCAAAGGGGCTATGTTTGTGTTGTTTGAGATGGTGATTTACAAATTGACAAAGGTTCTTGGTCAGACTCCAGAGGCCATTAGAAGCCCTCACACCAATCTTGAATAGAAAAATTAATGGATTCACAAGCTCTTGAAGGTGACCAACTCTCATAAAAAATTGTCATGTGTGTGTGAGTATTCTCCCTGAATAAATCATTGCTCAATGTACTCTTCTTGCATGTTACCTTCTCTGGACGTCGTTGCAGTTGGCAAGGGTGCCATCAAGTCTCTTGTCATTTCTGGTGGAGAGCGGTTCCGGTGGTGGAGAGGAAGAATATGGGTGAAGGGATGGTGAAGGAATACCTAACTGAGGGTATTTAAGTAATTTAAAAATCAAATTTTAAATTTTTTAAATACAAGGGTATTTTGGTCATTTTACACGTCTACTTAATTGAAAATGTAACTATGGGTAACTTGTAATTTTTGAGTGTGGGTGCCATGTAATTTAAGAGGTAATAGCGGGTGGTCAATAGTTTTACCCCCTTTATAGCGGGTTACGGGTAATTTGCTCTAAGATTTTTCTGTGGCGTATGATAAATGGGGACCTTTTAATAGCACCTACAATTGCCAAATGGAACCATAATATCTCTCTTGTTTGTGTGTTTTGTAATCAAAGTGATGAATTTAACCTTAGTTGGAAACCCTCATCGCTCTTGCCAAGGATGTGTTTGTTTGAAGGAATTTAAACTCTAATACTATCTTCTCCCTGAGAAACCCTAAGGATGCCATTTTTTTAGGCGAAGAGACAAATCTATCTATCCACCTCTACTTCTTCTTCCTCTCCTCCTCTCTCTGGCTTTCTCCTTTTTCATCTCCCTCATCTCTCCATCTCTCTCACCACCTCTCTCTCTTGTTTCCCCCTCCATGTCTTTCTCCTCTTCGTTTTCCCCATTTCTCTCTTTTTTCCATTTCTCTCTCTTTGTCTGTTTTTCTTTCCCCTAACCAGCTTTTAGTCAAAAAAAAAAATTAAAAAAAAAAAAATCAGGTTGATGCAAGTTTTGGTGCATCCCATGGATCTAGAGTTTTTACGCCAACTCTAGAAGTGCCTCCTGCGAATTTGGAAGATCTACTGCAAAGAGCTTCTGCTTTTTGTCTCCTACTGCTGCTGGTCTCCATGTCTGCAGCAACAACGGATGGTAGTTTAGAACCAAGATCCAACCCTGTTTGCCCTTAATAGACTCATCCTCTTTTAGATCCGTCGCATCAACAACCTTCTCCACAATACGGGTGCCACCACTGCGACAACCGAGTCTCTGCCCTTGTGGCATGTTTTGTCTCCACCCTTGCAACATGTCAGTCTCCACCTTTGTAGCATGTCTTCATCTCTTTGGGCATTGGTAATGGAGGATACATATATGGTATCCATTGTGCTTAATTGTCGTTGTGATTGTTACAACTATTATGCTAAGAGTTTATTGGGCTCGACCCATCCCTTAGCCTGGATGACCATGTCTATTACATGTATGACAACCAAGTCAATATTCTCTCCTTGGTTCGGACCGAACCTTGTGTTTTCATGCATCTATCTTTTGTATTTCTTTCTTTTTTATATGTTTGTCTATAAAAAAATCAAAGTGAGATTGTTAGGGAGGATTTGGATGGGGGTTGGCCCCCTTTGGTTACACATTTAGTATTTGGACACTTCGTCGTGTCTTAGTTTTTGTCTCAATATTGCTAATCATTTTGAATGACATAAACCAATTCTAGACTGGGTCTTTAATATTGTGGGAGTTGCATGTTATGTCTTGTGGGGAAGAAGAAACAAGATTAGGAAGAGGGAAATTAGTTTTGAACCTCATTCCATTCTCCATGAAATCTATTATTGGGTCTCAGTTCTTCAGCGGAGTGCATCCCAATCTGTGTCATATAGGGATATGAGAGGTAACGTAGAATCACAAATGGATTTTGACTTCTCCAATTTAGGAATAGAGGATGCTGGCCCGTTTACAAAGTATCTTCTATGCTTTATATTGTACAGAGATCAGTTGAAGCTCAAGTTAGAGTGTAAGGTACATGCTAGCGCTCCTAGGACGCTTTTCCATCTACTTAATATGTACAAGATATAATCTTATATTGTGTTTTGTTGTTCTGCACATTAAAAAAAAAAAAAAAAAAAAAAAAAAGAAAATAATAAGTATCAGGAGCAAGAAAGATAGTTTAATCAGAAAGCTGAAACTTCTAGGCACGTTACTGTAATCGTTGTCCTTAAGACGTAATTTCCCCCACAGAAGGTGTTATAGGGTACCAGTGAAACGTCTCCCAGAATACAAAGAAGCCCAACTCAATGTTGTTTTCCTAGATTTTGCAAAGCACTAACAAAACCTAAAGAACACAGAGAATGTTGGATTTTTTTTTCTATACATCTTACTATTGTAGAGCTAGAGGGTATTTATAGGCATTGAGGAACCTATATTGAATAATTCATGACTTTGTTCATATAGGTTCACCTCTCTATAGGGATACCAATGCCACGTTCAGATCAGAGCGGTCGAATCGTTTGGCCGCAAAATCTGACTATCCAAAATGAACCATCGATTCCATCATCCTTGATCTACACCATTGTAAAAATATACGATTCAGATCTGATCTTACTCGAAGCCCACTAAGTGCTAAGTGCGTGTGCCAAAAATGCCTAAACAACCAACACCGTGTGTGCTCGTGTGCTCGTGTGCTCTTGAATGGTACACCATCCTCACTCGTATACCACATACCATTAGCATGTCTCATTAATGTAAATCAAAGTTCCAACCCAGAAGATCCATTACACCTATTAATTTAACTTATTTCACCCTTTTTGGAAAAACTGTGTTCTCGTGTTGCTTGTTGTGTGCCGACTCCTGTGGTTGTCTTCCTGTTGGTGAGACTAAATAAACAAACACTCTCCTAAAAAGAAATAATGGAAAATTTTACTCACTTAATAAACCCAAGAAAATAGAACTTTTGTTTTTATTATATTAAAAATAATACAACACTAACCAAATTAACTTTAACAAAGATGTTTGTAGTCTTACAGCTGAAATTAAAGCTGGTAAAAATCACTTTCACATCACATTTTCTTACTGGAAATTAGTGGGGATTTCTTATAATTGACACCCTTAAGGTGTCAAATAATTTATAACTTTTACAATTTTTCCCCTTCTTAATTTGAAATACATTTTCCTTTTAGATGAGGATGTATAATACCTGTTTATTCACACTTGTACTCGAGAAGCATGCAATGCAATTTCTTTTTTACCATTGTATCTTTTTGTTTTAATTTAATATAATATTCTCGCCAGGTTACGAGAAAAGTAAAAATAAAAATATTCTCCCTACTAGAAGTTATCACGTCCACATTCGCAAAAGGAAGAAATATTTTAGGAGACATTCTGTAGACTAGCATGCACATCTCCTTTCTTGGAAGCAATGCGTTGATCTCCAAGATTTGAAGGAGTCGAATTAGGTAAGGCAATCAATGAAATTGCCAACAATTTGGGAGGTTACCATATAGGTGTTGTTGAATGATTATTATGGCATGCTGCTGTAGTCGAACAAGCCAAGGGAAGATCCTGGCTCTGATTAGTTTTTCAGGTTCTGATTTTAGTTTTTCTTTCCATTATTAAAAAAATACTCGAATTCTTTCTTTGGGCTTTCCTTGTTTCTCTCCCTCTGGTCTCTAGGAAAGAGAGGGTTTGTTTGTTTGAACCAGCCATTAATTTTGTCCTCTTTGTCGTTCTTTGTTGCTGTCTCTCAATCTCTTTCAATTCAAATTCCATTCGTTCTGCTTTTAGTCAAAAATAAATAAATAAAGCCTTATCATCAAACCAAACCCACCACCAGACCATATCTTTGGAAAAAAAAAGCCCCAAGATTGCATAAATAACCCATCAAGAATACCCAAAAATACAACCATGCATACACTGCCCAACAGTCCTCAATCTTTCCCCACCGTCTTCTTCTTCTCTCTCTCTAATATGGGTAAAAGTAAGACTGCTAAGAGTTATTTCATGGTGATATTCTTTGTAAAATGTTTGATGTCGATGATTGAGAAGAAGCGAAGGAGGAGATCATCTGCTTGTTCATTTCTGGAGAAACTTAAATCTCTTGAAATCTATCAGAGGCTTCGTTTCAACTTTGAATCCCTTGACATGGCTTCTACTGATTATGGTAATCTTATTAGAGTGATTCCTGCTGCGGTGCTCTATCCAATAGCTGAGCTTGATCTCGTGACCCTCATAAGATCCTCATATGGTTCTTCTTCCCCGTTTACCATCGCAGCAAGGGGTAAGGCTCATTCAATTTATGGTCAAGCCATGGCTCAAGATGGTGTTGTCGTGAATATGAGAGCTTTGAATATTTTGAGTGAAGAGAAAGAGAAACACAATGGAAATGGATTCAGTGGAAGAATTAGTCTTTGTAAGTTAGGTTCTTATGTTGATGTGGGTGGAGAACAGTTGTGGATAGAAGTGTTGAATGCAACCCTAAAGCATGGAGTTGCACCCAAGTCATGGACAGATTACTTGTATCTCACTGTGGGAGGAACCCTTTCTAACGCTGGAATCAGTGGCCAAACCTTCCATCATGGTCCTCAAATCTGTAACGTTTACGAGATGGATGTTGTCACTGGTATGAAATTAGCTCTATAGCGTCCACCTCTTACATTAAGGACCCGTGAGAGTGTTTTGCAGGTTTTGATGTTTAGGATACCAAATTCTAGGAATACCCCTCCCTAAAACTATTTCATTCAAATGTAACCATTCCCAATGTTTGCTTTGAATAACAGTTGCAACAACAATTTTTTGTTATGTCAAAAGTATTTCTCAAAGCATAAATTTTCATAAATTTCAATTTATTTTGCAAAGTCACCAAATACAACAGTTTTTTCAAACCGTTTTTAGCCTTTTTTGGGGTATTTCTGGGAGCAAGAAACACCAGAAAATTTTATCCTTTGGGTTATCAAATGGGTCCTTATTTTTATTTGTTTGCCATTTTATGATAGTTTTGGTGCCAAAGAATAATCTCACATTGGAAAACTCTAGGACGTTGGACATATCTCCATATCCAACATGGTATTAAGAGTTATAAGAGCCGACAATTTGGTAGCTGATTATCAAGTAAATCTGTATGTACTATAATTATTATCTTAATCTGATAGATATAAGAACTTGTTTTTGGTTCGCTGATTGTATTGAGATGAATGTGCAGGCCGAGGTGAGGTGGTGACCTGCTCCAGAAACTTGAACTCAGATTTGTTTTATGGAGTACTGGGAGGATTTGGTCAGTTTGGGATTATCACAAGAGCAAGAATTCCCCTAGCACCGGCCCCTACCAGTGTAATTAATAAAAAATTCATGAGTATAAAATGTCTAGTCTCTCATGCTTGGCATTTTTGGCTTTTATTGGGATTCTCAAATCAAAGCTATCTATTTTTATTTCTTCTTGGTAAAGAGGGTTGTGTTTGATTTATGATGTTTGCAGGTTAAGTGGGTACGTCTGATTTATGACGAGTTCTCTAGTTTCACAAGTGACGAAGAACATCTGATCACACTCAATGGAGGAGATCAAGCAGGGAAGAATAACGGTTTGGATTACGTTGAAGGTTTTGTTATTTTGAATCGAAGTCCTGCAAATAATTGGAAATCTTCTTTCTTCTCTGCCGATGACCATTCCAAGATTACTTCCTTAGCAACCCAGCATGATGTGCTTTACTACATTGAAGTGGCCAAGTATTACGACCCTCTCTCTGTCGATATTGTTGATAAGGTGTGTGTGATGATCTGTTACAATGAATATTTATTAGCTCATTTTTATTTTCTTCTTGAATGGATTGATTGATCTTTGTACTTATCTTGTTCAGGAACTAGAAATGTTGCTTGAAGGGTTGAACTTCGTCCCTGGTTTAATATTCGTCAAAGATCTTTCCTATGTAGATTTCATGGATAGGGTTCGAACAGGCGAACTAGAGCTTCGTTCAAAAGGACTTTGGGACATCCCTCACCCATGGATTGATCTCTTTGTACCCAAATCTCGGATCTTTGATATCAATGCAGGGGTTTTTAAGGGTATTCTTCAACAAATATTTTTCTTTCTTTTTCCCCCCCCCCTTCTTTTCTCTTCTCTTTCTTCAAACCCCTTCGCTCCTCCTTTTTTTTTTTTCCCCACCCCTCCTTTTTTTTTTTTTTTCCATCTTTTTTTTTTTGGGAAAAACCCCGACCGCCGTTTTCCTTTTTCCCCCCCGTGTAACTTTTTTGGGTTTCCCCCCCAAGATCGACAGAGAAAAACAATACAAAAATGTATTCGTGAATAGTGCCCGTGTGAATAGTGTTGTGAATAGTGTCGATGTGGGGCCCACGTGAATAGTACTTGTATGGGACCCACGTGAAATATAACGAAGGAAATAATCACAAAGGAAGCACCAACACAACAATATACGTGGTTCGGCTTTGCCTACATCCACGGGCGTAATGAGACCTTCACTATGAGAAAGTTGAAATACAACTCTTGTACAGTGCTTGGATTTACAACCCAACCCAACCCTGTATCCAAAACCGGATACCCCTGTACACCCTCTCTCAACTCACACTCTCAACTCTAGAGGAGTGTTTCCACACTTGGCTTGCCTCTCACTTGGCTTAGCCTCTCTCACTTGGCTTCACTCTCTTGCTTCTCTCTACACTTCTCTGCTACTCAAGCAAACCTCCACACCCCTATTTATAGCTGGAGAGGAGGAGAAAGGATGAACGTTGCCTTATCTCCCTTGACAATTTGTCAAAGGACTTACCGTCCATATTAATGGTTGTCTCCTTTGTCATAAATAGGTGAATTCGGTGGAGATAAGAGAAGAGAAGCTTCTCTCTTCAAAGTCAACATAAGTGGCTGAGAGAGAAGAAAACTTTCTCTCTACAAATGTGTTTGTCAAACTTTGTGAGCCCTCCATTAATGAGGAGGACTTTACAAACTCCCCCTTCGACTCATATGGAGGGACGGATCATGCCGCCGTGTTGCTGCAGGTAGTTATGTTTGCCCTTTGGTAGTGCCTTTGTCATCATATCCGCTCCATTTTTGTCGGTATGGATTTTTTCAATCCGCAGCTGCTTCCGCTCCAAAGTACATCTCGTATCCAATGAAACCTTACATGGATGTGTTTGGATTTATAATGCAAACTTGGATTCTTACTTATATGAATTGCACTTTGGCTGTCGCAGTGAATGACATACTTTTCTTGTTTCAGACCAAGTTCTTGAGTGAATTGCTTCATCCATAGCATCTCCTTACATGCTTCAACAACAACGGTGGTGTACTGCGCCGGTAGATGACAAAGCCACACATTTTTGCAACTTAGATTGCCATGACACTGCTCCCCCTGCAAAGGTAACTAGGTATCCTGATGTGGATTTCCTGGAGTCAATGTCTCCAGCCAAATCAGCATCTGTATATGCTTGTAACATAGGTGGCTAGCTTCCAAAACACAGAGAAATGTTAGTAGTACCTTTAAGATATCTCATTATCCACTTCACTGCTTCCCAGTGTTCCTTTCCAGGATTGGATAGAAATCTACTAACAACTCCTATTGCATGTGCAATATCAGGTCTAGTACAGACCATGGCATACATCAGACTTCCTACTGCTGAAGAGTAGGGAATGCATTTCATTTCATCCCTTTCTTCTTCAGGTGAGGGACTTTGTTCACTACTCAACTTGAAATGACTACTAAGGGGGGTACTTACAGATTTAGCTTTGCTCATATTAAATCTTTCAAGTACCTTCTGCACATACCTTTCTTGTGATAGCCACAACTTTCTAGTTGCTCGATCACGATAAATCTTAACGCCTAAGATTTGTTGTGCAGCTCCCAAATCCTTCATGGCAAAGGACTTGCTCAATTGTGTCTTCAACCTGTCAATTTTATTGACATCCTGACCAATAATCAACATGTCATCAACATAGAGCAAAAGAATAATGAAATCTTCTTCAGAAAATTTCTTAACAAACACACAATGGTCTCGATCTTGGTTCATTATACCCATGATCCATCATGAATGAATCAAACTTCTTGTACCATTGCCTTGGTGCTTGTTTCAAGCCATACAAGCTCTTTCTTAACCTGCAGACCATGTGTTCTTTACCTCCGACTTCAAAACCTTCCGCTGCTCCATGTAAATTTCTTCCTCCAAATCTCCATGGAGAAAGGCCGTCTTTACATCTAGTTGATGGATTTCCAAATCCATACTAGCAGCTAAACTTAACACCACAAGTATAGAAGACATTTTTACTACAGGTGAAAAAATTTCATCGAAGTCAATACCTTTCTTTTGCCTAAATCCCTTCACAACCAACCTTGCCTTGTACCTTGGTTGTGAGCTTTTCTCTTGGGCTTTTAGCTTAAACACCCATTTGTTCTCGAGTGCTTTCTTACCTTCAGGTAACTTTACCAGGTCATATGTGTGGTTCTTATGCAGAGAATCCATCTCTTCTTGCATAGCTTTCAACCACTCATCTTTATGCTTGCTTTCATTTGCTTCTTCAAAGCATTCTGGTTCACCTGCATTTGTTAGCATAACAAACTGATTAGGTGAATACCTGGTAGATTGACGTCGTGGCCTGGTGGATCTTCTTAACTCAGGCTCAACTGGTGGTTCGTGAGCTGGTTGCTCACTTTGTTCACCATTTGTGGGACCATCACCTTCTTGAACATCTCCCCCTTCACCTTGCACCGACGGTGAAGTGTTTGGACTAAGGTCAATAAGATCGTCATTATCTGGTTGAGGCTTCTCGATCTTATCAAAGTCTTGGATCGTTTGGTCTTCTAGAAAGACCACATCTCTACTTCTGATTACCTTCTTATCAATTGGATCCCATAACCTGTAACCAAACTTGTCAGTAGCATAACCCAAGAAAATACATTGTTTTGCTTTCTCATCAAGTTTGGTTCGTTCGTCTTTTGGGACGTGCACGAACGCCCTACAACCGAACACCTTCAAGTAGTTATAGGATACCTCCTTTCCACTCCAGACTCGCTGAGGAACATCTCCATTCAAGGGGGCTGATGGAGATAAGTTGATTAGATGAACGGCTGTGCGCATTGCTTCTCCCCAATAGCACCTTGCCAACTTTGCATGTGAAAGCATGCATCTTATTCTTTCAATAATGGTGCGGTTCATCCTTTCAGCTACACCATTATGTTGTGGGGTCTTTGGAACAGTCTGTTCATGACGGATTCCATGCTCCTTACAGTACTCTTCAAATGCTCCACTGTACTCACCTCCATTGTCGACGGACACATTTAAGAGTTTTACCTGTTTCTCTTTCAACGAGGCATGAAAAGTTTTAAATACATCAAAAACTTGATCCTTAGTTTTTAATGCATATGCCCACACTTTTCTAGATGCATCATCTATGAAAGTTACAAAATACAAAGCTCCCCCAAGAGTTTTTACTTTCATAGGACCACATACATCCGAATGCACTAATTCCAAAATTTTTCTTTTTCTATGGGAAGAAGTTCTATTAAAGGTAACACGATGTTGTTTTCCCTTTAAACAATGAACACATTGTTTTAGATGCGTACCTTTAATGTTTGGCAGAAGATTCCCTTTTGTGAGAATTTGCATACCTTTCTCACTCAGGTGGCCAAGTCTTTGATGCCACAAATCTGCGGTGGACTCTTCTTCTGCCTGCAATTACCCTGCTTTGCATATTTGCACTTGTGTTTTGTACAAAGTGCAACATTTGCTACCTCTTGCCATCACTAGAGATCCTTTGGTAAGTTTCCATTGACCATTACCAAAATGGTTATGGTATCCCTCTTCATCTAGCTTTCCTGCAGAGATTAGATTTAAACGGAGGTCTGGCACATACCTTACTTCCTTAAGAACCATTTGGCATCCGACATTTGTCTTGATGCACACATTACCTTTACCCATGATTTTTGAAATGCCATTGTTACCCATCTTTACTATACCAAAATCACCTGATTCAAAAGTAGTAAAGAATTCTTTGTAAGGGGTAACATGGAAGGATGCACCTGAATCAATGACCCAATCTGAGTCATGGCATGTAAAAGTGAGGCAAAGCTCATCACTAGTTGAGACGATGATAATATCTCCATCTGAGCTGATGGCAGTGGTTTCTTTGTCTTCTTTGTCCTCACTTTGGTTCTCCATTCGTGCCTTAAGCTTTCTGCAATCTTTTTTCATATGCCCTACCTTTTTACAGTAGTAGCATGTGATCCTGCTTCTTGACTTGGATCTTCCATATGATTTCTCACGAAAATGAGGCGGTCTAGTTTTACTTCTCCCCCGCTTCTCAGTGACAAGGGCTTCACTGTGAGATGAGATTGAGGATTTTCTCCTTGTCTCTTCATTCAGTAGGCTTCCAGCTACTATATCCATTGTGAGCTTTCCTTCAGGAGCTGAGTTACTGAGGGAGACAACTAAGGTTTCCCAGCTTTCTAGCAACGAACTTAACAATAACAAAGCCTGCAACTCATCATCAAGTGTCATTTTCATAGAACTGAGTTGGTTAACAATACTTTGTACCTCATTTAAGTGTGCTGCCACAGAACTCCCTTCCTTGTATTTGAGATTTACAAGTCTCCTAATAAGGAATGCCTTGTTGCAAGCGGATTTTCTTTCATACAGACCTTCTAGCTTTTGCCATAGTGAATGCGCCGAACTTTCAGTGGAAACGTGATGATAAACAGAATCATCTAACCATTGGCGTATGAAACCAACGGCTTTTCGATCTAGGACTTTCCATTCCGCTTCAGACATCTGCTCTGGTTTTGATGATGCACCTTCTATGGGAGCATACAAGTCTTTGCAATATAGCAAATCTTCCATCTTGGATTTCCATATCATCCAGTTGCTCCCGTTCAAACTGATCATCCGTCCTACGACGCTTCCCTCCATCGACATCTTTTACGAACAGTCACGCGAACCAGGCTCTGATACCACTTGTTGGGAAAAAGACCGATAGACGGTTCACTATTTTCCCTCCTGTGTAAAAGATCGACAGAGAAAAACAATACAAAAATGTATTCGTGAATAGTGCCCGTGTGAATAGTGTTGTGAATAGTGTCGATGTGGGGCCCACGTGAATAGTACTTGTATGGGACCCACGTGAAATATAACGAAGGAAATAATCACAAAGGAAGCACCAACACAACAATATACGTGGTTCGGCTTTGCCTACATCCACGGGCGTAATGAGACCTTCACTATGAGAAAGTTGAAATACAACTCTTGTACAGTGCTTGGATTTACAACCCAACCCAACCCTGTATCCAAAACCGGATACCCCTGTACACCCTCTCTCAACTCACACTCTCAACTCTAGAGGAGTGTTTCCACACTTGGCTTGCCTCTCACTTGGCTTAGCCTCTCTCACTTGGCTTCACTCTCTTGCTTCTCTCTACACTTCTCTGCTACTCAAGCAAACCTCCACACCCCTATTTATAGCTGGAGAGGAGGAGAAAGGATGAACGTTGCCTTATCTCCCTTGACAATTTGTCAAAGGACTTACCGTCCATATTAATGGTTGTCTCCTTTGTCATAAATAGGTGAATTCGGTGGAGATAAGAGAAGAGAAGCTTCTCTTCAAAGTCAACATAAGTGGCTGAGAGAGGAGAAATTTCTTCTCTCTACAAATGTGTTTGTCAAACTTTGTGAGCCCTCCATTAAGTTAAAAAAAAAAAAAAAAAAATAAAAAAAAAAAAAAAAAAAAAAAAAAAAAAAAAAAAAAAAAAAAAAAAAAAAAAAAAAAAAATAAAAAAAAAAAAAAAAAAAAAAAAAAAAAAAAAAAAAAAAAAAAAAAAAAAAAAAAAAAAAAAAAAAAAAAAAAAAAAAAAAAAAAAAAAAAAAAAAAAAAAAAAAAAAAAAAAAAAAAAAAAAAAAAAAAAAAAAAAAAAAAAAAAAAAAAAAAAAAAAAAAAAAAAAAAAAAAAAAAAAAAAAAAAAAAAAAAAAAAAAAAAAACAAATACAAACCAAAAAAAAAAAAATTAATAAAAAAAAAAAAAAAAAAAAAAAAAAAAAAAAAAAAAAAAGAAAGGGAAAAAAAAAAAAAAAAAAAAAAAAAAAAAATTTGTTCATAATCTCCTCTTGTGTGTTTTTGTTTTAATTTAGGGATAATTACTATTGCCCCCCTGTACTTTGATTTTATTACTAATGTATCCCCTGTATTTTGCAAAATTACTAATCCAACCTTTAACTTTGTCTATAATTACTAATGCCCCCCTACTGTTAAGTTCCGTTAGTTTACTGATGATGTGGCATTTCCATATTTTCTAAAAATCCCAAAATACCCTTTTACTTATCTCTTTACTTATTTACCCTTCTGTCAAGTTACAGTAATACCCTTAATTAATTGTAGAGAAAAAAATAATCATAATCTGTTTTACTCTAAAAAAAAATCACCAAAATAAAGAAATAATAATTGAATAAAATTAAAATAGAAACCGAAGAGGAGGGAAGATAGAATTCAACTCAAATTTGGAAACTGAATATCACCTACTTCGTTAATTCCTTCTCTGGCAAGATTTTGTGGTTTCGTCAATGGTGGGTTAGTAAAGCGGTTAAAAGTTTAAACTCCCATGGGGAGGTGTTACGTTTCGTTTCCAATATTAAAAAAGCACCAGTCCCCCCTCCCCAAAAAAAAAAAAAATTTTGTGGTTTCCTTCCCTATGTATGCTAGAGGAGAAGGTGGGAAACCAAATCGAATTTGAATTTTGCCAATTTCTTTAATTCAGAATAAATAAGTTTAGTGAAGGTGGAAAACCAATATTTTTTTAAGTCAAAATAAATGAAGTTAGGGTAAAATTGACATTTAATCTGGTTTTTATAAATGGGGTAGTATCGTCTTTTGATTTCTTAATTTTAATGAAGGTCAAAGTGGACATTACATATTCAAACTTAACGGCTACTTAACACCGTTATAAGGAAGGGGGGCAACAGTAATTTTGTAAAGAACAGGGTTTTATTAGTAATAAAATCAAAGTACAGGGGGTAACAGTAATTATCCCTTTAATTTAATATAATATTCTCGCCCGGTTACCAAAAAAGTAAAAATAAAAATATCCTCCCTTCTAGAAGTTATCACGTCTACATTCACAAAGGAAGAAATATTTTAGGAGATATTGTGTAGACTACCATGCACATCTCCTTTCTTGGAAGCAATGCCTTGATCTCCAAGGTTTGAACGAATTAGGTAAGGCAATCAATGAAATTGCCAACAACTTGGGAGGTTACCATATTGGTTTTGTTGAATGGTTATTATGGCATGCTGCTGTAGTCAAACAAGTCAGGGGAAGATCCTGGCGGGAAAAAATCATCTGTTGTGCATGTCTCTCTGCTGTAAATAGCAATGTGGCACCATAGCTTGACACGTTAAATTCTTAATTAATGGCTCAGATTAAAAAGATGAATTTAGAAGAAAATACCCACATCTATGACCCGTTTTAGCCAACCCCACCCATTTCTGGAAAAAGGGAAAATCGACCTGAAAATTTCTCATCGTTACCTTCCTGTGTAATTGTGGTCATATTTTTCATTGCTTTTGTCTTTCCTTCACCGTCAGGTGGCCTCGGTTCAGCCTCAACTCTTACCGTTAGCTACGAATCTGGTACTATTTGTGGATTCTCTCAAGCAACTCTTACCAGAGAATCAAATGCTAAAGAGGAAGGCAGACAATTTCTATCCTTCCCAATGTATCTTTTGAAGTAATCTCTGGTGGCCGGAATTTCTTCTATGGACTCACTTGGGATGGATCTATCATGCTTTGTTGGGATACTAGTTTCTCTAATACGAGTTTTGAACCCAAAAGGGTTTATTATAACATTAGCGTTAGATTGAGGGATGTAATAGTTGGGGATGATCAGGTTTGTGCTGTAGCGGTTGAGACCCAAGTCGCTATGTGTTGAACAGGGGTTCAGAATAATTTCCCTTCAGCACTGACGAATTTGAAGTTTCAGTCCATTACATCAAGGGTAGGGTTTCCTTGTGGGATTTTGAGTAGCAACTAACAATACAACTGCTTAGGAGATTCAGAATCAGTTTGGGAACATCTCCATGAACAGCTTGGTCACTGGTGCATTGCATGCTTGTGGTCTGAATGTTAGTGGGTTTCTCATTTGCCAAGGAAGAAACGATTTTGGGCAGCTCGAAGTTACCAAAAGTTCGTCATTTGAGTTTGTAAACCTCGCATTGGGGTTCAACCATAGCTGCGCTACTCGAACCTTGGATGATTCAGTGGTTTGTTGGGGAGGTGGAGGTCGATTTTCTAGTAATATCACAGATGAAGATGGAATTGAAATGGCAAACGATGAGAAATTTTTAGGTCGGTTTTCCCTTTTTTCAGAAATAGGTGGAGTTGGCTAAAACGGGTCATAAATGTAGGTATTTTTAGTTTAAAATTCAGTTTTTTAATCTGAGCCATTAATTAAGAATTTAACACGTGTCAAGCTATGGTGCTGCACTGCGTTGTGCACAACAAACGATTTTTTCCCGTAATAATGTATACACATTTAGAAGTAAATTGTGTAATCCTCAAATTCAGAGGATGGTGATGACCCAACTCCACCAAATGCAACCAATCATCATTCACGATCAAAGTATTAGAGATGCGGCCCGCACCTCTCGCATGCAAAGCGAGCACTCTACCATGTTAGCTACATTCCCACTGGGCATAGTTTTTAACGTTTTCAATATATTAAAAGAATTTGGTTCCAATTTGGAACCAAGAACACTTCCACCTTCTAATCGTAACCAAAGCCGGAAGAGTATAAGTGTATAACACATCTTCTACGATATAGTTCAAATTAATGAATTTTAATCCTTCTCATAAAAAATAAAAAAATAAAAAAAAATTGAAGGATTTTTATTGAAACCAAACCAATTGCAGCCGACTGGAAAATTTACACTTTTGTTTTTTATTAATCATCTCTGTTTACCAAAATAATTAGCATATGAACCCAAACTATTAATTATGACCTTGTTGTCCAAAATGCTAATATAAGTTAATTTTATTAAGGTTATCTTTTGTATAATTGAGATTTACATTTATGACTTATTTATATACAATCAATTATGATAGTGGGTTATAACATTGTTATCTCTAATATATTGCAAAAGTTGAGATGGGAGCAACAATGGTGCAGTTTTCTTACCCCCTTTATTTTTTTCTTTTGGTTATTTTTTTATGTGACAACAATTATTTAACAATTATAGTCATGATAGGATGGAGTACAGGGTACACATCCTCTGTAGCTTGGCATTCAGCAGCACTCAACAACGTGTACTCTTTATTTTTTCAACCCTCAGGTTAACGGAAAAGCTAAACAGATTTAATAATGGTTGGTTCACTAGAAACCTGATCAAATCAAATCATCTTTCTATTTCTCTCATCTTCTTCTCAGTTATTGTTTTTGCCTTTTTCTCTGCAAATCAGGTCTCTCCCAATTTGATAACTTCATCTCCAGTGTACCATGGCAATCTTAGTTTGAATTCAAATGCGAAGATCGAGGACAATAGGTTTCCAGATTGAAAAACAGAACTAGTGAGTTTGATAGGTCTTGGTCTTACCTTCTTCCCTAATCCCATCTAGTTCAAGAGCTCCACCAATGGCACAACCTTCTCCTTCTCCAATTCCTCTACCTCTAAGCATAACCCTTTCCCCTACTTCTTCAAAACCCATGCTACTGCTTATCCATAGATCTCTCCCAAATCCTCCTTGATTTTATGCATGCTAGATTGTCTTTTTCGATGGGTCTGCTCGTGAGCTCCCATTACTTATTGAATGGATCTTCAAGGTGAACATACAGGCTCAACTCTTAAACAGAGAAGAAGGCTTGAGGAAATAATAGATGGTTTGGTTTAGTTATTTTGTTTGATCTACGTTATAATAAACTAGTAATGATTAAACTGATTTAAGAATAATTAGATTTTGTCCCAATCTGAGGGTTGAAAAAATAGAGAATACACGCGACACTCATCTGTTGAGTGTCTCTGGATAGCAGCTAAATGCTTGGCTGTAGAGGATGAGACTAATTGTTTATTATTTGGATTTTTATTATATGGACAGATTTGAGCGTTTGGATATCAAGTTTAGAAAAAGAGTGAATCATGTCACATTTTTAAATCAAATCAAAGAACCATACCCAAATTAAGATAGAGGATTTGATTATGTCCAAATTTGGAGGGTTTTCATAAAATGTCTCAATTCAACAAATAAAAATTCTGTTTTCTCTCGCACATAAAGACTAGAAGCCCCAATATTGGCAGGTTGTGTGGGTTGAGAAAACCCTTTCCCTGTCTCCCAGATGCGCGGAATGGGTTGAGAGTTAAGACATCATTGGGACTTACATATTTCAGGCCCACCAAATTGGGCCTGCTTTTTACTGGGCTTAGCTGTAGGTTTCCTTCCTGGGCATGTGATTGATAATTTTTTTGGCCTTGCTGTTTTTGGTAGAATGGCCACCCTATTGATTTAAAAAAAAAAAAAAAAAAAAAAAAAAAAATATTCAACAATGAAAAATCAACTCCTGTTTTTTTTTTTTTGGTATGAATCAACTCCCTTCTATCTCAAATGAAGATATAAATTCCATCTCAACATTCAAAATTATAGAAAATTTCTGAATTGTCAAACAACAATTTCTCAGCTTTTTGTCTTTCCAAACCGGGTTCAATTTAGTTTGCTTCCCGGTTCGATAGGAGAACCATCTCTACGGTGCGGAATAGTGGTCGGTGTGCAGGTTGGAAAACTCGCCGTCACAGATATGAACAAGATCAAAATTTTATCTTCCATAGGCGATAAACTCGAGAACCCGAGAACGAGCTCAGGGGAGGTCATTAACGATAAGATGATCGGGTGGTAACTGTAAGAGAGATACCGTAAGAAAAATGTTGGAAGCCAGTTCGGTGCCATGAAATTCATGATGTTTTGATTAAGAACCCTAACTTGAAGTTGTCGTAAGTTAAGATCAGGTCTCGGTATTTATTCTTATTCGATTCTTCAATTTTTAACTTGGCGACTTATACAATAACAAAAGGGGAGACGCTCGGGATAGATTTCTTGAGAGCAGATGGCTTGGAGGCGACTCCTGACGCAGGTCAGTTCTTTCTTCACACTGTTTCAAGTTTCATTTCTGCGATTTTTCCGCAGATGTATCTTCTGTCAACCTGAAACATCACCCGATTTTCCTCCCATTTCTTATGTTGGGCAATGTTGCTGCATATCTATGTCATGTTTATTGATTTTTTTTAATGATTTGAGATGCAATTAAATTGGTATTAATCACTCCCGAGAAAATCAATTATTTGGTATTTGAAAATTGGTGGGTTTCGAGGGAAAATTGGTACTGGTCATTGTTGGGTTTTATTCTGACCTATTTCAAGCTTGGCGTTGATGTTGACAGACCGGGATTGTCTGTTCCTAACCAAGAATGTTGAACTGTGGAGCATAATGAAGTCAGAAGAGCAAAGGAAGGGCGGCGCCCCCTGGGGTGAAGGGGAGGTGTTAGGGAGAGCGTAGGTGTTAGAACTTTCTGGGAAGGATATTCTCTACATCAACGCGAAAAAGAAGTAGCGTTGATTGCATATGATTTTTTCCGTTAGGATGCTCAGGCTTTGTCACAAGCAAATAGAAACCTGCAATGACAAGTTGTCAGCTTTATGAAAAAGGCAACTTTTGGTTTCGCATAATGGATTGATCAACATTGCTGAATCTTGAAAAGTAATTTTATTTTTTTGAGGGTTCGGGAACAATCTAGGAATGCAACCTCACATTATGATTGAAAACTCAGTTTGTGTTGACAATTTGATTCGTAATGGCTTGATGCACATGGTAAGTAATAGCGCTAGGATTAATTTGATCATCTCGCTAGCTGGCATTCTTCATTGGATCCTCTTCCATTTTAGTCTGATGGGTTTGTAGAAGCCGAAAGTGATAAGGTTTAGGAATCCTAAGCAAGCGAAAGAAAAAGGCACAAGGAAGGGGGAAGACCAGATTGAAGAGAGTTTCAATATGTACCAATTTCCTTATTCAGATTGGAATGATTTCTTGTCGAAAGTCACTTAATGGTCTAGAATATCTCTGCAGAATATCAAATTAATAATTAAATATCTCAATTCCAAAGAGATTGATAATCTGAGAGAATCTGACCTTCAGAACAAGTAGAATCAAGAATCCTAGTTAAAGTAGGACTCTTAAGACTCGTCACAAAATTCAAAGTTTGAAATTAGGGGTCATAAATCTGAAATCTAAGATCTAAAACTGGAGATACAGGACATTGAAGTCTTGTTTTTAAGATGCAGACGATAATTGAGAAACTACGGACTGAGTAGGGGCTTGATTTTCATGAACAAATTGAACCCTGTTGACCCATCAAAATGATTACTGCAAGCACATAGAAGAAGAATAGAATGATATCGGCCAAGTCCCAAGCATGGAACTTATTGCCACCGTGTCCCTCAAAACCCACCATAGCATCTAATGCAGGGTTGCCTCTGTGTTTCACAAAATATATTCTGAATCTCATAGAATTGTGATGGGATTAGGGTTATTAAACAGTTAAGCTGAATAGTTGTGGATCCAAAAAATCAAATAATTACCAAATGTGAAGAACCGATGGAGCAGCTTGAACTATATGTGTAAAGTACCAATTGAGGGGACCAACATTAAAATATTAAATTGAACTTGAAGTGAAGGCTTTTCTAAGATTAAATTTCAGGACGAGAAATACAGTTCAAGGTTCATTGGTGGCTGATTAATATACCCGGGAAAGGGGATTAATCAGATAATGAGGAAGGTGTCCTCTTTGTCACAACTTTGCCTACCAGCAGTAATGCAACAGCAGGTCATGAGCAACCCAGCTGCAAGTTGGTTGAGAAAACTCAGCTGTATGACCTCCAATAAAAAATAAGATCTCAGAATCAGGTTCTTAACCCTCTGTTGAAACTAACCAAGAACCAGCCCAATCAGCAACAATGAATGGATTAAACAGATTCTGAAACAAACTTGGGCAGAACTCTAGAAATCATCTTCCGTTGCTTAATTAAAACTGGCTACAGGGAAAGATTTGGGTGACCAGATCCTAAGATTTGTCACTCATGAAAGGAGAACTCTTGACCAAACCAAGGCAATTGGACTTACAAACAGCGAGTCTGATTGATTCTCATGGTTCTGAAAACATGGCTAAAAGAACAGTAAGCAAGCAAGGTAACAGGAGAGCAATTAATAGGTACTAATCTGGGAGGATCATAATATGGTAAAGCAAATACGTCAAGATGAACTTAAACAGAAGGGGAAGATTGGACCTTAAGGGAGGACTTCAGAGGAGGGAGAAAGATTGGGGGACTAGCTCTAGGCAGCAACATGCTGAGCACTTTCATTCAGTACCAAAATCCAAAACCCAAAATCTAACACATAATCTTCGAATTCATGCTATTATATAGATTAAAAAAATTCTTAAATCTTCAAGTGACTGAGTCATAACTTGATTCTAAATCTATTTGATATAAACTGAAATAGACTTCAAAATCAACTGTACTACCTACGAAGTCCTATTGCCAAGAGCTGAACCAAATATTATAATAACTCTAATTAATTGAATTTCTAACTTCATCAAACATAGAGGCAAGATGCCAACTCTTATTTTTTCAACTTTTGTCTCTCTTAATGGCTGGCTACATGGATATGTGTAGATTGTATTATATAGATAATTTGCGAGGCCCATTCTAGCTATATATGTACATTGTATTAGCATAGATAAATCAGTTACTTTGGGAGCTCCGTAGATGTATTAAATTGTTTACTATTCCAGAATCATAACAAAGGGATACATATTATGAACTGGACATTACAAACAATTCAGTTCCAGCAAATGATATTGTTATCGCCTCAATCTGATTAATTTTCTTCTAACATGACTAGGATGGCTCAGACCAACCACTGGTGGAACTGATTGCTTAGTTGACCAATGAAAGACTCAAAACATCTCCAAAACTGACTCGAAAACAGAACATAGACATAAAATGTACTACAGACTTAAACTCCGAGTAATTCAAAGACTTAACTTTCTAAAGAAAACCAAACCAAACCGGACTGGGGACTTGTAGAGTTCTAAACCAGCCTGAGCTAGGAGGAGAATCCAGTCAAATTAGGAAAAAAACCAAAAACAGAACTCCATGCCTCCATGGTAGACTAAGATTCCTAGTGAGAGTAGGATTTCTTGAGGGACTACGAGTTGTGAACCATGGTTCTTCTTATCCTGCCACTGCTGCTAGTTTCCAAATAGTGCATCATGATCTTTATGTTTTGTGTGGCCAGTCTATATCTCTGATTTATGGTGGTATTCTATTGGTCCATTTTGATTGAATATCTTGTTTACTGCAACAGGTCTCAAGGCAGCATTCAGAGGTGAGGCAATTCAAGGAGCTCTATGTTCGACCACTTCTTCCTTTCCAAAATTTGCCAGGCAGTGGAGGTATGCTTATTATTTGCATTTAATCTCCAGCTGTATATTATACGAAGCTTACTCTTAATAGTAATCTTCAAGATACTATTGTTTTGAGGTGTTTTTCCTTTCCCAGTTTCAAAAAATGTAACATTTGTATTTGGTGTTTTAGCCTAGCTATATTTCCTGTGCAAGTGACTCTTATATGTGGTCATTACTTCCATGTTTAAATTTCTCATGTCATGCTTCAGTTGTCCTTTACTCACTCGAATTTAACTTGCTCAAGCTTGTAGTTTACCATTTCTTTAGATATTGAGATTTGCATATAATATAGCCGTGTAGTCTAAGATGCTGCTTAGTTTGCAGCATGTACACATTCACATAGTGATACTGAGACTATAGTAAATGAATTTGTTTGATCTCCTTCGGCAGTATATAGGACCTTGGTAAGCCAAATAGACGAAAATGTTTACAGCAACTGCAACACTGTCAACAACCGCAGCGATGACAACAAAAATATTCTTGATTTATTTGATCAATTTCTCCAGCAGTGTACAACGGTTGAAGAGTCTAAGCAGGTTCATGCACAGATCATCCTCAGGGGAGTGTATCAGTTTGCATTTCTGGCTGCAAGACTTACCTCGATTTACAGCCGTTTTGGGCTTGTGGTGGATGCGAGAAAAGTCTTCTGTAGCATTCCTGTTGAGTGCAGTTTTAATATATTACTTTGGAACTCCATCATGAGAGCAAATCTATCACATGGGTACTCTGAGGAGTCCCTTAGACTTTACCTTCAAATGTGTAACCTGGGAATTGTCCCAGATGGTTTCACTTTCCCTTTAGTTGTAAGAGCTTGTGCTTCCTTGGGGAGCCCAAAATTGTGCAAGATCATACATGCTCATGTTATCTTGTTGGGTTTCCACTTTCATCTTCATGTTGCAAATGAATTGATGGGGATGTATGCAAAGCTTGGGGAGATGTGCTGCACACGGAGGTTGTTTGATAGGATGCTTCACAAAAATTCTACTTCTTGGAATACTATCGTTTCAGGATTTGCTTTAAATATTGATTGTGATGGTGCTGTTGAGATAATTAGAATGATGGAAGAGGAAGGATTGGAGCCTAATCTTGTGACATGGACATCGCTATTGTCAGCCCATGCTCGATGTGGGATGCATGAGGAAGTTTTGAGGTTATTTGGTGATATGAGAATGAGAAAGAATGGTGCCACTGCAGAAGCAGTTGCTGTTGTCTTGTCTGTTTGTGCATATTTTGATGCGTTCAGTCAGGGTAAGGAGATCCATGGATATGTCATTAGGGTTGGTTTTGAAGATTATGTGTTTGTGAAGAACTCCCTTATATGTGTTTATGGTAAACATGGAAATACTGAGGCTGCAATGAAGCTATTTTCAGAGATTAAAATCAAGAACATGGTGAGTTGGAATGCATTAATATCCTCCTTTGCTGAAGCTGGATACTGTGATGAAGCTTATAAGTTTTTCTCACAGTTGCAGAATATGAATGACCAATTTATGAGACCTGATGTGGTAACATGGAGTGCACTAATTGGTGGGTTTTATTCCAAGGGGCATGCTGACGAATCCATACGAATCTTCCGTCAAATGCAGCATTTTAATGTGAAGGCCAATTCAGTAACAGTTGCCAGTATTTTATCAGTCTGTGCAGAAGTAGCAGCATTGCATCTCGGAAGGGAGATCCATGGCCATGTCATTAGAGCACTGATGGATAGAAATATTTTGGTAGGAAATGGATTGGTAAATATGTACACAAAGTGTGGGAGTCTGAAACAGGGTCGACTAGTTTTTGATTTGATAAGAAGTAGAGATTTAATTTCTTGGAACACATTAATTTTGGGGTATGGAATGCATGGTTTTGGGGAGGATGCTCTAAGTACTTTCAGTGAGATGCTTAGTGCCGGAATGAACCCTGATGGGATAACTTTTGTTGGTCTTTTGTCAGCATGTAGCCATGCTGGCCTTGTCAATGAAGGTCGTGTGCTTTTTGATCGGATGATCACGGAGTTCAAGGTTCCACCTAAAATGGAGCATTATGCTTGTATGGTTGACCTTCTTGGACGGGGTGGCCAACTGCAAGAGGCAAGCGAGATTGTGAAAATGATGCCAATGGAACCCAATGAATGCGTTTGGGGTGCTTTGTTGAACTCATGCAGGATGCATAGAAATACAGAGCTGGCTGAAGAGATTGCCTCTAGGATTTTTAGCCTTGAGAGAGAGACTACTGGAAGTTACATGCTGCTCTCCAATATCTTTGCTGCATGTGGAAAATGGGAGGATTCTGCCAAAGTTAGATGGTTAGCAAGGTCAAAGGGCTTACGAAAAAGTACAGGCCAAAGCTGGATTGAGGTGCACAAGAAGGTTTATATGTTCTCAGCTGGGAACACCTCCCATCTTGGTTTCAATGAAGTGTATGAAATCCTCAAGGGTTTGGTTCTACAAATGGAGATTGAGGGCTATGTACCTGACAAGAGTTTGTACTGCAAGATGTAGAAGATGAGGGGAAGAAGCAGATACTGTATGGGCGCAGCGAGAAGCTTGCAATTGCATTTGGACAGTCTATACTGCCTTCCAATATGCTGGCATTAGGGTAATAAGGAGTCTTCGGGTTTGTGTTGATTGTCATAACTAGATGATTTTTTTCTCTAGGATGACAAAATGTGAAGTTATTGTGAGGATGGCTGCGGTTTCCATCATTTCATGAATGGGTTCTGTTCTTTCAAAGATTACTGATTAATATGCCTATGTGGGTTCAATGCAAAAACAATGGAAAAAAAGAAAGGATTGGGCCTGTTATAGCACCCCTGAAGTCTATCCATTTGGAAAAGGAGTTGGAGAATTGGAACTTAATGGTGTGTGGCATAATTGGAAGCATAGGTAAAAAGGCTATAAACCCGGTGCTGAAGGCTTCCTCACAGGCAGAGGGTTTTTTTTTTTTTTTGGGGGGGGGGGGGGGTTAAGGGGGTTAGGGGGGTTAGGTATTATCTCAAATTGGGAAACGATGAAGGGCTTAGTGAGCTTTGTTTCTGTCTTAGTTTGTAAGTCATTAGCCACTTTCATGGAAGCAAATCTTGTTGGAACCAGTATATCTCAGTTCCTCAGGAGTCCGAGACAAGATGGTCTTGTAGTCCAACAAATACTACATTTTGACAAGTTTCAACAGTATTTTTTAACTGTTTCAACCGATTCTGACAACTTAGTTTCAATTGTGTCAACAAGTTTTGACAGTTTACATGGTTATAACAAGTTCTGAGTGGTCAATCACGTGTCAACTTTCAAACCTCCCCTCCCCTTCCACACCCCCACCCCCCCCCCCCCCCCCAAAAAAAAAAAAAAAAAAAGAAAAGAATAGAAAAAAAGAGAGTGATAATAACAATAATAATAATAAAACACTGGTTTCAACCAGTTTGAGACCAAATTGGGTTTCTGGCTGGTTGAAAGGCCAGACCAAAGTCTTCATCCTGCAAGTTTTGGGTACATTTTGCTATTCATAGTCATGAAACAACAAGTATTACTCTTAGTCTTATTTGACACTCCACTGCATTTGCCTTTTATGTATCATGGTTTATTGTGTGGCCCATTTTTTATTTGACTTCTCATTGCACTATTTAACTTGAGCATGGGGTCATTTCCTGATCATAAATGTATTTGTGTTTGGAAGCTTTTCTATTTTCAAAGATCAGCAAACCTGGGTCTGTCAGATAGGTTTGTAATGGAATCTTTGCAACATTATATATTTTACATAGAATTGGTATTTATGTTGGCATTTTCTATGTTTTTGTTATTGTCAGCTAGTCTTGCACGGAATCCTTGCAGCTCTGACTTGCTGCCCTGTTGTTGTGGTTGTCTTTTTGGCCACATGTGACCTCTGATTCTCAACAGTGGACTAAACTCATTCCGTTACATAGCCATCCATGCATATTTGCAGCATTTGCTTGGTTTTGTTTTAGATGTTGATATTTTTCTGCAAACTTGTTCATTTTGGTTTTTGGTTTTTTTTTCCGATTGCAGTGAGTAGACTTTTGGGTGCACAACGAAGGTGTCTGTCAAGTTATGTTGGCAGTTTATCTCGGAAAGCACGTCATGCAGATGGGGCAAATGATGTCACATTGCTTAAAGAACTTTACCGCCGAAGTGATCCAGAAGGGGTGATAAGACTATTTGAAAGTCAACCTTCATTACATTCTAACCCCTCAGCGCTCGCTGAATATGTCAAAGCATTAGTCAAAGTGGATAGACTGGATGAAAGTGAATTACTCAAGACATTGCAGAGAGGTGCGTTTGGGAACTGTTCCATCAGTTTGCACCGACTGTTTTGATCATCATTGGTGCTTTGATATTTTGACCTTTCTAGCTTTTTCTGAATAGTGGCGTGTGTTGACTTTGGATTTTATTTTGTTATTTTTTAATTTTTATGGTGGGTGGGTTTGTTTGTTATACAACTGGATAGCTGTTTTAAGTGCTTCTGCCTGTGTATGTCATTGGTTGTTGGTAAATGCTTTAGGGGTTACCTTTGAAGGTTATCTATTGACATTGCGCTTCTTGCCTTGTGCAGAAATTCCAATAAGTTGAAGCAGAAGTGAGGATATACTATGTAATAATTTAGTTCAGGTGCTTCAGTTAAATATGAAAAAGACAGATCTTATCCTGAAGTTAAAGCAACATCGCCATTTTGGAATCACTTTCCTTAGTAGGTTTTAACAGATTAGGATATATTCTTCACTGTTTGCTTAATGGTGCTTCACATTTGCATTACAAATTTGCTAAGAATGTAAATTAATTACTTGCCATCTTGTTTGAGTTGTCTTCATATCCTTTCAACTTCCCTTATTTGTTTTGTGAGATAGTCTTTTTTGGGATTCTCATTTGATTCTAACCGTAGGTTCTTGGGGGTTTTACTTTTCTGCTCAAAGTATCCACAATGTGCTCAGACTTGGCTTTTCTACGTAGGGATTGTCTGAAAGATCCTTCTATAGGTTTACTTAAATTTGCAACCTTCTTTCGTTTGCTGTTTGTCTTATTCCGAGAATTTCATCAAGTTGGGTAAATGAGAGATTTCATTGCATGCTTCTTGAGTACAAGTGTAAAGAAACAGGTTTTATCTTCACTGAAAGAAAAATGTATGTGTTTACCCCAAAAAAAAGAAAGAAGAAGAATGGAAAATGCATGTCAAATTAAGAAGGCAGAAATGTATGTTTATATATTATTTGACACCTTAAGGGGTGTCAATAGGACAATCCCTTCTAATTTCCAAATTGGCCCTGTATTGGTTTGTTTATTCAGATGGGGTGCCATGGAGGTGCAAGGATGAAATGTCTTATCTATGTTATTCAGGCTGCTTTTGTCCTGATGATTTGTTATTCTAGTGTGCTCCCCTTTCAGTGCAAAGTTTCGACAGTGATCCTCTTTCAATCTGAAGAAAGAGTGATCCAACATTTTAGGGAAAACTTCAATTTATGTATCGAAAACTATGAGTTTTTCTCAAGTATTTTGAGTTTTGAATTGTAGGGAAGGTTGATATTAGATTTCTCTGTTGTGTAAAATTTTTGGTTTGCTGCTGACTATATCTAGGCCCTTTTTTTGAGGGTTTTCAATTTCTATATTTGGTTTCCATTTGGATACTTATCTTGATTATAAGTAATCATTGGCCACCTATACTTCTCTTTTTAATTGCCTTTTCAGCATTTGTATGTGGTTTCGCTAGCAAAGATTGAAAGATTAGCTTATCTTTATGGAAACATTTAACCAGAACTTCATGCAGGAATCAGAGGAATTTCTAGTGCACCGAGGGGGGAAGAAACTATGGGTGGCCTTTCAGCTTTCAGAAATATGGGAAGGCCTACAAAAGATGGTTTACTTGGAACTGCCAGTGTGCCCATTCATATGGTGGCATCGGAAGGCGGGCATTTCAAAGACCAGTTGTGGCGTACATTTCGCATGGTTGCATTAGGATTTCTCCTGATTTCAGGGGTTGGAGCACTCATTGAGGACAGGGGAATAAGTAAAGGTATTTATGTTCTTTGTGATCCTCGTGTGCCTCTTTTGGGTTTGTGGTTTCGATGGATCAGTGAATGGGTGAAAATTCCTTTTGATATGATACAGGACTTGGACTGAATGAAGAAGTGCAGCCTAGCATGGAATCTAATACAAAATTTAATGACGTGAAGGGTGTTGATGAGGCTAAAGCTGAGCTTGAGGAAATTGTACATTATCTTCGAGATCCTAAGGTATATATTTGGTTGAATTGATGTCTTCAGCGAACTTCCATGATCCATAGTTATCTGTTTCTCATTTCCAATCACGAGGGACAAAACCTTGCACTTGCTTCTTTTCATAGCAGTAAAACTTGCCATTAACATCTAGGATCTATTTCATCGCACCAGAAGACTAATGTAGTACTGTATTTGATTGATCAAAACAATAGCCAAATAGGAATATAGGACTTTTTATAGGGAATCAAGTTCAGATTTGATAGACTTAAAATGAAACATAATTTAAAGAGGGTTGAAACTAGAGTGGGATTATAAGGATAATAGCCTAACAATATGGGCTGAATAGATCTTCAAAATAGGGGCAAACTTGAAAGGACAATATAAGGGAATTGAGAATAACAATGTAACACTCGGGCTTCACACTGCAAGGTGGATCGAACACCAACCTACCTTGATCAAACACAAGGATTCTCCATAGAGAAGGAATGCTAACAAAGCGATTTGATTTCAATTGATGAGTTGTCTACACCTCTTACATAAGTCTCTTTATATAGCATTCTAAAGAGACAAACATTAATGGTAACATCCAACCACTAGCTAACACCACATACCTATTAATAATTCAACTACTACCTAACTCTTGACAAAGGAAACTCCTTTGGCAATGAGTTCATTTATTTTCAAACCACAACCCCTTTTATTGACTTTTCAAATACTAGACTTGGGTTTAGGTCTAGACTATGAAGTTCAACATATGTGGGCTAACTTTAACCCACTAAAACAGTCCTAGCCCATGAAAGCCATGGGCTGATTCAGGTGATAGCTTTAGGCCTTTGATGAGCCTAACCCAATGGGCTTTTTCTTTCTTAAATATGTCTTTAATTCAGCATCAAAGACAATATTTGTTTTCATATTGTGTGCGTCTTGTTTCATGTTCCTTAAATCTTGTACCTTTTTATCTTATATCTCTAGCTGCATGAGTGGGTTTATCACACAAAAGGCATATAATAAAGTTGGAAAAATAGAACTGTATTGAGAAAAGCTTTAGAAGGGTTTTGGTTCCTAACCTTTCTCTACCTTTGAGTTCTTTCAACGTGCACATTTTCTAGTCGTTTCCTATAAAAAATGGGATTGATTCTTAGAGATGGTGAGGCTTTCAATGTTGGAAAAAAATTTTCATTGTGAGCCAGGAATAGGGTCTTTATGAAGAACTATTGTAGTCTTCTTTTTGCATGAGAATAGATTTGAACTCTTGTGTGCAGGTTCATTTTCAGTTATCCCTCTAGGAAATCATGTGATTAAAGCTGTTCATCTGTAGAAGCAATTTAGTGCATGCAGAAGGAATCAGTTTTGGGTCTTGAGACCTTGTAATTGCTTCTGCATTTGACACATAGAGTTGTGCCATCTTATACAGGTTTATTCCCATGCATATGTTAATACTTGATAGAGAACATTGAGATAACTCATTTTAAACAAATCATTACCCATTCTCATTTTATTAACATGTTATGCATTATGTCTTGGGGGCTGGTAGATCTAAGTCTACAATGCATGTGTGTATGTTTCTTATTTTTCATGAATGCATGTTGGTATTTGATGCCATATACAGATCTATGTAACACACTCATAACCTAATATATACTGCAACACTCTTCTTTCTAGGTATAGTGAGATTTCGGACTTCTCTTTTTTCCTCGTTTGTCTGGCAGATTTGTTTGGCCCAACTTTTGTCGTATATCAATTCATGTATTAGACTTTTAATGAAAATTGCTGCATTACCTTTGTTACCACTCTTCTAGTTTGAAAAATCTGGGAAGAATTTCAAAACCAAAATTGGAACTGGGATAATTAGGCAATAAGTGGGGTTTTAACACTAAGCTATGCTTAAATTAAGAATCTTTCAAGTGAGGACAGTCATTGCTGGATGAAGTGTTTTTCTTGGCACATGTTTTTGTATGTGGTGTTAACAATTGGATTGGCCAAAGCTGTAGGCCTGATCGTGACCATTACTTCAGAAATTTATTTTATTTTATTTTTTAACCTCAAACCTTGCAAGTTATGATTTAATTGTCTGATAAATAAATTTGTGTACATAGATCAAAGATTTCTGTTCAATGATTTTATGTATGGTTGAGTTCTAGGTTAAAAGATGGTTCATGGCTCCATATTTTTAGTTTCGTACGTTGATGACCAAGCCCAACGTTGGATAATTTCATCTAAAATATTCTCTGTACCAAGAATAAGGATGATCCATATGATTGATGTGTCGATACTTGATACCTTGTAGTGATCAAGTGGGATCCATCATGAGGTGGTTACCATATCGTGCACTACTTTCAGTCAGTGTATCTCCTCCTTAATCAATGGCTCAGTCTTGGTTCTGCTTCTGCTTCTGCTGACCAAACAGTGCTGAATGTTGCATGTTGGTTCTTTTACATTGAATTCTATTAGAAGAGAACTATTAAATAGAAATTTAGTATCCTGACCTTTATATTTTTTCTAACTTGATCTTAATTGTGGTTTCTGGTCACTTATCAACCTCCATCTATTTTTGTAGTAGTTTTTAGTTTACTGTTGCAGATTATTATTCTTTGAGGGTAATACTGCAGGTTAATTTCTTGTCTATTTTATTTAGCGTTCCCGGCTTCACTACTTGATGTTTGTCGGCCTCCCCAAGATTGCCTTTATATATATTGTTATTATTATTACTATTATCATTATTTTGGGTTTTTTAAATTTAATTTTTTTTGGGGTGGGGGGTGAGTGGTGCGGGGGTTTGGGTGGTGGTGGGGGGACTGTAAGGTTTCCAGCCTTCATTATTTTGTTTTTTGTTTGTCACAGCGCTTCACTCGTCTTGGAGGCAAGCTTCCTAAAGGTGTTTTGCTCGTCGGCCCACCTGGAACAGGAAAGACTATGTTAGCACGGGCCATTGCTGGAGAGGCTGGAGTGCCTTTCTTTTCATGCAGCGGCAGTGAGTTTGAGGAGATGTTTGTGGGTGTGGGAGCAAGGAGAGTAAGGGATCTTTTTGCAGCGGCAAAGAAGCGTTCCCCTTGTATAATATTCATTGATGAAATAGATGCGATAGGGGGTAGCCGTAATCCAAAGGACCAACAGTATATGAAGATGACACTAAATCAATTGCTTGTAGAACTGGATGGTTTCAAACAAAATGAAGGGATTATTGTCATTGCTGCAACCAACTTCCCAGAATCATTGGACAAGGCGCTTGTTAGACCGGGGCGGTTTGACCGCCACATTGTTGTTCCCAATCCTGACGTAGAAGGACGGCGGCAGATCATGGAATCTCACATGTCTAAGGTAATCCATCTAGTGCTTTGAACATTTAAGATGCCCTGGAACACCATGAGCTGTTAATAAAATTGGTAGGTGCTGCTAATGAGCTTCATCTGTGGGCTCCATCCTCAGATGTGGTGCCTGAGGAGATGACCGGTACAGATGATGATGGCCATTTAGTACCACATTCATTTGTCTTTACCAATTACATGAATGACTTACCACAATGCCTTGAGGAATATAGATACATGGTCTCTTTGCCAGGCAAAGTTGAAGGTGTCCAGTCCTTCGTGTCTGTATTACTAATTAGCTTTGCTGTCATTCCTTATTACAACCTAAGGGATGACTTTGATATTATCATTTTGGTCTTTTTTGTACCTGTTAACTTGATCTCAGTACTGTCCTGCAGGTGCTCAAGGCAGATGATGTTGATCTAATGATCATTGCCAGAGGCACACCTGGCTTTTCAGGTGCAGATCTTGCAAATTTGGTAAATATTGCTGCTCTCAAGGCTGCAATGGATGGTGCTAAAGCAGTGAGCATGGATGATCTAGAATATGCCAAGGATAAAATCATGATGGGAAGTGAGCGCAAATCAGCTGTAATATCAAATGAATCACGGAGGCTTACTGCTTTCCACGAGGGTGGTCATGCCCTTGTGGCCGTCCATACTGATGGGGCTCATCCAGTTCACAAGGCAACCATTGTTCCACGAGGGATGACTCTTGGCATGGTTGCGCAACTGCCTGACAAGGATCAGACAAGTATTTCACGCAAGCAGATGCTTGCTCGGCTGGATGTATGCATGGGTGGGCGTGTTGCAGAAGAGCTCATATTTGGAGACAGTGAAGTTACCTCTGGTGCATCGGATGATCTAAAGCAAGCAACATCTTTGGCAAGAGCAATGGTGACCAAGTATGGGATGAGCCAAGAGGTAGGGCTTGTTTCTCATGATTATGACGACAATGGGAAGAGTATGAGCACTGAGACCAGACTTCTTATTGAGAAGGAAGTTAGAGGTTTCTTGGATAGGGCCTACAATAATGCAAAAACCATTTTGACAACTCACAGTAAAGAGTTGCATGCACTAGCTAATGCCCTGCTTGAGCAAGAAACCCTTACAGGAAGCCAGATCAAAGCTTTACTTGCCAAGGTCAACTCTCAACAGCAGCAGCAAGTGCAGCAACATGTTTCATCACAAAGCAGTTCACAATCTGCACCTGTGCCACCGTCTACACCCGCTGCAACAGCATCTGCTGCTGCTGCTGCCGCCGCCGCTGCTGCAACAGCTGCCGCTAAGGCTAAAGGCGTTGCTCCTGTGGGGTCTTAATGCAAGTGTCACAGTAAGGTTCAGATACCCTGTTACGCCATATTGAATTTAATGTGCATATAGTAATTTATCCGACAGTTTACTCTCCTGAAAAGGAAGGGAAGAGCCTTGTGGTCTCTCCTTGTGATCACAATTTGTGAATTCTGAAGGGAACACAAGCTGTAGAAATTACAGACGCTAAGTTGTATTAGTTGAGAGTGAACTCCGGAAAACTTGTAAGTTTCATGCTGGCTTCGTTTTCTCCTGAAGTTGACATAAGTTATAGAGAAAAAGTAGGGTTACTGAAATGAAGATTGATTTGGTTATGGTACTCTTCTTGTCAGCTGGAGGTTCATGCAATATTTCAGTTCAATCGTAATAGAAGCTGTTGAAATTTATGTTATTCAATGTGGTGTGCATGTGAGGAGCTCTAGGCTACTTTGGAGGCTTCTCATTAAGAAGGTTTCACTACTATTTTTGAGGCTACAATTTGACTTCATAACGAGTCCTAAGGCTAATTGTAGCTCAGTTGTGTTGTTAGAAGTCGTACGCAGAGTTGATTGGGTTTCTTTTGCATTCGATGGAGGAAAATTGAACCTGTCATCTCTTAACTGGTTGGATGATGGATATTAATATGCTTTAGCAAGAGTTGAACCCACGACTTTTTCACTAAGAGGTATTGGTTTCACCACTAGAACAGCTCTGTGTTGGCATAGATTTGTCATCATTTACCTCTATATACCTATATATTTTCTTTCGGTGACAGTTTTCATTCAAACGAAGAGCTTCTACATTACACAAGCTTTGAATTCACAGATTGACAATAGGCCAAAATATCCTATCTTCCTTGGATAAGGCCCGCTTTACTAGGGAATCAGTCATGCCATTTACAACCCTAAGAAGTAATGGGTTTGCATATTGCAATTTGATTTGTATTCATATCCGTTTAAGGGCATTCAAATTCAGTTTTTTTTGGGGATTTGGATTCGAATGATTCGATTGATAATCGGATTCAAATTTGGATATGCCAATTTTAAGTCGGATATTATCCGATTTGATTAGATATTTGACGAATATTATCCGTCCCCGATTATAGTTTAATTTTAGGGAATGAATCATTATTCCTTCATTATTCCTTCATTAATAGTAACTAATTATATTAAAATACCAATACACCATTACATTAATTGGGCCTAACATTCAAGAATGAGATGAAGAGTCCAAAATGTCAAGTCTCTCTAGGCTTCACATTTTGAGTCTATGACTCTTCATTTCTTTCTAGTTTCTACTTGTAGTTTTTCACCTCCTTTTAGTATACTAGTTCTTTCAAGTGTTCTATCAATCTGCACCAGAAGAATTGAATTTTGAATCTCCTTGCTACAAGGTATGTGTACACTCCCCTGACTTCAGGTCACTATATAATACTGTTCACATGCAGTTGGATGGCATAAGCAATAGATGGCCATCAAAAGCTTTTACTTTCCTTCTGATTTCGAAGCTGCTTCTTGATCAGTGGCTCCAAAGATGAGGTTTCGTTCGACAATGCAGACATCTTTCACCCAGTAACAACTGCTAAGACGAAGAAACTTTACTTCACCCCAAGGAGAAGAGGTAAGTGAACCAATGATTGGCTAAAACAACCACGAAATTGTCATGGATTAGACTACCAGAACAAGAAATTGATATTATTGGGATATATATTAGATGTAGCGAATGATTAATATTTTAATGATTCTTAGATTTTTTTATTATTTTATTATTTTATTATTTATTATTTTATATTTTTTAGAAACTATGTTTTATAGTTTTTTTTGGTAACAAAATCCTTTTATAGTTATAGACATCTTCTGCTTAACGTACTTCACAATAACTAGTTAACAGAGATGGACAATAATGCACCAAATCCAACTTTTGGTACAGTTGCTGAGGCATCTAATGCTAATGGGAATGAAAAGGAGAATAGTGAGGTTGAAAAACAGAAAGAAAATGAGGCAGGGAAGGCAATCTTCGACCATTCACAATCCAAAGGTTGCAGAACCACATCTGATGTATGGAAAGAATTTACAATGACTGTTCATGAGGGGTCAATAATGTGTCGCCTAGATGCAATCATTATGCAAAGCTCTTTGATGGTTCCTTCAAAATTGGCAAGTTTCAAATTTAATCCAATGTGAACCCAAAAGGATTTTACTTGGATGCTTGCCAGCATGCTTATCCATTTATCATGGCCAAGCATGAATACTTTCAAGCCTATGTCCATAACATAAATCCTACAGTGAAATTCTATTCGAGAAACATGGTGAGAAAGGATGTTATGGATGTGCTCGAACAGGAAAAGAAGAAATTGTATGCTGATTTGGATAAATGTACTTCTTAAATAAGTCTCACAACAAAGATGAGCTATTTCATGTGCGTTATAGTGCATACATTTTAAACTTAATTGTTCAGAATGATCTAGATGAAGTTAGAGATGCTTTATTAAAAATTTGAGATATGGTTAACTGGGTTAATGGGTTAACTCATCACCATTAAGATATGAGAAATGCAAAAATGCATTGGCTCAGTCTAGGTTGGATAACAAAAAGAGTGTGTCTTTGGATGTTCTAGCAAGATTGAATTCAATGTATTAGATGCTACGTAATGCATTAGAGGGGAGAGATGCATTGCAGAGTTGAATCATAATTTTAAGACATTGCCAAGTGAAGAGGAGTGAAAGAAGTGTTAAGTGATTGGAAAATGCTTACTAGTTTTTTATGATGCCACAAGGCAAATGTCTGGAAGCAAGTATCCCACCGCAAACTTCTATTTCAAGGATGTATTTGACATTCATCACCATTTGCTTCAATGGGGGAAGAAGTGGATGATCATATTCGTTCTATGGGTTACACAATGAGACTAAAATTTGATAAATATTGGAAAGAGATAAAGAGACGAGTTTATTTATGGCATTTGAAATTATTCTTGATCCCCATTATAAGATGGAACTTATAGACTAAGCTATGAGTATGATTTATGGGGTTGATGCAGGTTATTATATATAAATGATATACTTTGAACTCTTTCAGTTTCTTTTTGAGTATCCAATCAATTATGGCCTTGTAGCTCCTTTATAGTTTTTTTTTTGGAAGAAGTAGCTGATAATATTAATAAAGAAGAGACTATACATGGGATTACAAACGGTAATAAGTTCTGCCAGAGGCGTCACTATAAACAAGCTTAGCCAACCTAGGCGGAAGAAGGTTACAATCAAAGACCACCTCCCCCGGCACGGAAAGAAATCCAGCAAAAAAATCAGCACAAGTATTGACCTCCCGAAAATTATGCTCAAATAAACACTCTTGAAATTGCGACGCCATCACTTTAATGTCTTCCACAATGTCTACCACCTTCCACGGAATTGAGAACTTCCTCAACACCATCGCCATTGCTGTAGCAGAGTCTGAACAGATAATCACATGGGGAATGTGTAGCTGGATAGCTTGTAGTAGCCCATTTCTAATAGTTTTCAGTTCTATCAAAAGAATATTGCCTTCCACCAAGGAACCGGAAATAACAAAAATACATCGACCTTGCGAATCCCTGCGTATAGTGCCATGGCTGCCCATCTCATTCCTCACGGAACTATCACAACAAATTGACATCCACTCAAGAGGTGGCTTCTTTCAAGACATTGCAAGAGCCTTTTTAAAAGTAAAACTAACTTGATTGGAGCTCCTTTATAGTTGGTAATGCACCAGTGGCAAAACCTTTAGGAAAAAAAATTAGTGTTTATTGGAGGGTTTGAGAAATTCATGCAACAACAGTCAAGGATTTAAAGAAGAGCCAAAAGTCTGAATTGGAGATGTACTTAGACGAAGCATTGTTTCCCATTGGGGATGATGAGTGCCATTTTGACATTTTGTATTGGTGAATACATAATGGTCCAAAGTTTCCAATTCTTTCTACTTTGGTTTGTGATATTTTGGCCGTCGCCACATTGACAATTTCCCCATAATCTACCTTTAGTGTAGAAGGCAAGTTGATTTCTGAGTATCGCCTATTGTTTCCTCCAAAAATTGTGGAAACTCTAATCTGTTTAAATGAGTGGTTGCCATCATTGAAATTTGATAATTACTTACGAGTTCCTTTTATATATATCTATATATATATATATATATATATATATATATATATATATATATATTACATAAAATCTTTGGTTTATACATTTTTATCTCTGATTTTTATAATTTATGATGTATCAGCTACTGCTATTTATGCATGGCTTTTGTGTATATATTGCGTTGGCCTTGTGAAGGTATTAAACATTCATTCCTTGTCTTTAACATTCATTCGTTCGTCCAGCTCATCTCTGCTCCTTCTGTCTTCGTATGGGACATAAATATCAGGATTGCAGGTACAAGCGACTGGTTGCTGGGGGTGCAGGCTCCTCTGCAGGCCAGAGGGAGTCAGCATGTGTTATTCCATCTATGGCCATTCCTTACAAATGACAAGGTTATGTGAAGTTCGTCAAAGAGACATATGAGAGTGTTGTTATTCGCCGTCGGGTTATCAATCAAGCCTAGGTTGTCGGCCCTGTTCCATCAGTTCGTGAAGAAGCGTTACACCGCAGTTTTTTGAAGCTGGTTGTAATCTTCAAAGTTCGCCTGCATTTCCATGATGACGGTAATAACCCTCCTTTGGATGCTCCTAATAGGGGTAGGCTTAATCATCCTAAACCTGTTGTAACTCAAAATGAGGATATGTTTTTTGTTGTGCATCACCTAAACCCACCGTACTCTCTCATGGAGTATACTAGGGATGCCTCTCCCAACTCGACAATAGGTAATGTAATGACCTTTTCACCTACACCTGCTCCTCCCCCTTCCCCTGTTGAGGTAATGGGTGTTGATCGAGCGGGTACTTCGGCTAAGGATTTACATTCTTTAGTGACAGCTCATTTAACCCCCACTAGTCTGAACAAAGGAAAAAAGGTTGTAGCTGTTGATTTACTCCCATGTAGGAGAAAATTGAGGACACAGGAAATGACTAGTGTTGGAAACTCTGAGATGATGGATGCGCAGACCAAGAAATTTAAGGTGGATCCTTATGGTTCTAATTTGAACTGCTCTGAGGTGATGATGACCAACCTTAATGGGTCATCGGAAGAAAAATGAATGGCATCATGCTCAACTGTAGAGGTTTGGGTTGGGCCTCTATACAGAAAGAAATTAAACTTCTCATCAAAAAACACCGACCTTCTTTTGTTTTTCTATCTGAAGTTAGGTCCTTAAAGGTAGATGTTGGAGTTTTTTGTAATTCTCTGGGGTTTTCTAAATGTGTTTCCTCTCCGCCAGTGGGTAGAGCAGGTGGTCTTGTATTTGGTTGGCTTGATTATGTTAATATAGATGTGGTGTGGTTTTCTTCGTGGTGTGTTCATCTTTTATTTTCGGATGTTGGCAATCTTTGGTATTTCACTTGTGTGTATCTAAGTTCTCTTCCTTCTATTCAATACTATCAGTGGCAAACCCTTTCCAATATGGGCTCTTTTATTGACAAGCCGTGGGCAATTGGTAATGATTGGAATTCTTATTTGGACTTATCTGATCGTCAAGGTGGAAGGCAATTATCTCTTGGATCTTTGATCCTATTCCAACAATTTACACAAGAATTTGGAATGCTTTCAATTCCCTTCATTGGCACCAAATATACCTTGTCACACCCCACCCGTCGGTCTCGGTTACCCGCCCAACAACTCGTGGGTGCGATCCGTCACAAGATCCAAGGTTTTAGTCTATCAACAATATTTAAGACAAATAAAGATAATCAAGAGCAAAGACTATTCAATAACTGAATTAAATGAATTACAGGAGTCCAAAATACTCCAATCTCAATAAATAAAGGAAAGAAATAATGAATAAAAGGAATAAAGGTTTCAGCGGAAGTAAACAAAAAGGTTATATCAATTTCTTCCCAGTTTCCTTTTCTAAATCTAAAAAGTCTTTTTCATGGATCTCAAGGTAAGGTGTTCTCCAATTCAACTCTATTCGCCGAGCAAACTTTCTGACCACCCTCCGCCTTTGATCATCAATAAGTGCAATAAGCACACTCCATGCAACTATAGGAGCTCCCGCACATGCTATTTCCATCTCCCACTAACGGTGCCACATTTTCTTTATACGGGATGGTTCCTTCATAGGAAACCAGTCCATCTTCTTGTAAAGTTCCTTCTTCTGTGCAGGCTAATAAACAATACAAAATAAAGACGTGAGTTCTAAAGAACTCAGCAAGAAACAATCAACATCCCATCAATATATCCAATAATGCCAAGATACATGAATAATATAAGTGAATGCAAAACATGAATGATACTAAGATTTCTAATTGTGCAAGTCTCTAATAGTGGACATGCTTTAAGTTATACACCAGCCCTCCTCTGGGTAAGTCTCATCACTCTAATCCGGCAAGGATTGCCTACCTCTGTAGGGATCCTGGGAAAAAGGGAAAGTCCACACCTGGCTCTCAATTCCATGGCTGGGGGGTTAAGTCAACACTCTCTTACCACGACCGTTGGTAATGAGTACTGGCGCATGTCGGGGTTTCTAATCCAATGCAAGGTCATATTGGTTACATGTCTACATGAAGTCCAGATACATCCCCTATGGCACCAACCAACTCGGTTTAGTATCCTTCGCAACCTAGGAGAGAGAATCCTCACGGACTGGATACCTCTATTGGACTCCACTCCTTAACCCTATGGTTATCCACATATTATTGGGGCGGATGCTCTCATGATTCCTCATAACACCCGGTCCGATCTTTGGACATCCATGATCCCAACCCTAACATATGCAACCCTACCATTTATATGACTAACAGTGGATCACGAAGTCATATCACTGTCATCACGGGTCACTCGGTTTCAATCCCCCTACCGAAAGGGTAGTAGCATGTGGGGTACCTAACCATGCAATCTAGACTCTACCTAAATAATGCCATCAAATAGTAAAGACAGTGCTGGAGACATCAGCAGGCATGTGTCCCATTCCACAGCCTCCTGATATCCCTAGCCAAGATATCCCAAAATAGATACCTCATCTATCATAACCATATACCAACTACCATCAATCCATAACATCCATAATCAATACAATATGTATATAAGTAAGACAAACAGCAATAAAGTAATATGATTTCTATATAAAACATATAAACAGCAGCATATATAAAGAAATATGATTTCAAATATACACTAGATTAACATATTATAAGTCTATTCAAGAGATAGGATGAATTGTCCTTACCTGCATATAATAAGATTGTCCGTAAAATGAAATCCGATAACAATTATATGACTTTTCTTTCAAACAGTAGTTACCTATATACAGGGTTACAGTAACACATAAGTTAAATGAATCAATTTGAATCAAAACCAAAAACCATTTGGTCTCTGTTTACCGGCCGGTTGCTTGGGCCTGTCGCTTAGGTTGAGCGACCGCCACTAGTGACCGCCCCAAAAACAGTGAGTTTCAATCCGAAACTCAGGCTTCTGATTACTCAATTTCAATTTGGATTTCTAGTAATCTTGACCTAAGTCTCGAATCAAACACTCCCTAAGCCAAAAGGGTGAGGGAAAACTAACCATTACCATCAATAGATTACCCATAACCCTCCCCTTGACTGAATTAACCTTCTCACGGAAACAGGGTTTCGTTTACGGTTATTCCATCTCAAGTAGATTAAAAAGAGAGTTAAAATATCCAAGGGGGTAATCACAAAGATGAGGGAAAAAGGGTTAATACTAATTTAACGGACAAAGAGAGTAAAGAATAAATGATTAATTCAATACCTCACGCCAGAGAGTCAGAGAAGGAAAGAACTGATCTTCCAAGTCACTGCCAGCACTCCAAAGACTCTTTCGGATCTTCCCCGTAGCCGTCTAACCTCCCAAATAAGCAACCACGAATACAATATTCGTTAATTAGATGAAGGTTGCCTTTTATAGAAGTCAGGGGGCAAAATAGGGCAAAATCCCCGAAAATAGACCGGGCGGTCGCTTGGTTTGATCGACCGCCATTAGTAACCGCCCCTTAATTTGCCATACAAGGGTGCTTTTGCTAGGGGGTTGATACCTAAGGCCAACCTAGCCCTAAATAAGTGCTGGGGGAGATCTTACCTTCATTCCGGACATCTCTGAACAACACCTGACTTTCAGAATTCCAAAATCCAACCAAGGCAGGCTCTTCAGATAAAGGATCTAGATCCATGGGTCCAGGGTATGGATCATGGGCTTCAATCTGGACACTCCACAAGTTCACCCGACTAGACCTTTGGGTTCTCGGACCTGGAATACGGATCACGAGTTAGAAATATGGGGGTTGTTACATACCTGGTCCAATAAGCAAAAGGGTCTTCAGCGTATCGAGGGTCAGCTTGATCGAGTAATATGTAACTTGGATTGGCTATCTTTATTTCCTGAGGCAATTGTTCATCACATATCAGTTACTTATTCTGATCATAAGGCCCTACTTTTGCAACATGATACTATTCATAGCAAGCAATTTCGACCTTTCAGATTTGAAAAGTTTTGGATTAAAGAACAGTCATATTTGGCTTTGGTGCATTAATATTGAAAGAAGCCTATCAGGGGCTCTCATTCTTTTGTTCTGGCTCGGAAACTGGCTAATCTATCTTCTATTTTGAGGTCTTGGAACAAACTGACAGTTCAAAATTTGGAACTCAAAGAGGAGAATTTGCGCCATTCTATTGCTATACATGAATCTGTGAGCTTGACTAGTAGATCGGAGCTTTGGTATGCTGAAGAAAAGCGAAGACTTGCTCAGTTAAAATTAAACTTACAACACAGCAAACGGATAAATGGAGTCAAAAAGCTCATCTATCATGGCTCTCTCAGGGGGATAGCAATACGCGATTCTTTCATCAAAGTACAATGGTCAGGTGGGCAAGGAATAAGATTAGGCAGATCGCACATGCGGGTACTACGGTGCAAGATCATAAAGACATTTCCAATATTTTTGAGTTGCATTTCAAGAAACTTTTCTCTTCTTCACAGCCAACTTTTCAGGACTCTTATCTCTCACCAATTGCTAATCGTGTATCTGATGCGGACAAGCTTTCTCTAATTCACCCGTTCTTGGAAGAGAAAATTTATGTGGCAGTTTTCGGCTCCAATGGTTTGAAGTCTCCAGGGCCTGATGGTTTCCCAGGTCTTTTTTATCAACATGATTGGGAGTTGCTTAAACCTGATGTTATAGCTATGGTCCATCAGTTCTATCATGCAGGTACATTCTCTTTATCGCACAATGCGACTTTTATTACTCTCATTCCCAAGATAGATGCTCCTCGGGAAGTCAGTGATTTTCGACCAATCAGTCTTTGTAATTCAAGCTACAAGATCATCTCAAAATTACTGGTAAATAGGTTGAAATCTCTTGTTCCGAGCCTGGTATCTTTTCAACAAACTGGGTTTGTCAAAGGTCGCCATATTCAAGACAATATTCTCATTGCACATGAGATCATGTCTAAGATCCATCAGCATAAGAAGAGGAAAAAAGGCATTATGGCGGTAAAATTGGATATGAGTAAAGCCTATGATAGACTTGAATGGAATTTCCTTAGACAAGTATTACTTGCTTATGGGTTCCCATCAAAGTGGATAGATTGGATTATGTTTTGTGTTCAATCAGTTTCCTATTCACTTCTCATTAATGGTTCGGTGGAAGGACGCATTACTCCAACCAGGGGACTCAGGCAGGGAGACCCGCTCTCCCCTTACTTGTTTATTCTTTGTGCTGAACTGCTAACTTCTCATTTAGAGCTTGCTGTGGCTCGCAGAAAACTCAAAGGCATACAATTATCCCAAGGTGGAGAGAGGCTATCTCATCTGGCTTTTGCTGATGATTTGATCCTATTTGGACATGCTACAAAACAAGAAGCTCGAACTTTTGGCCAGATAATTCAGAAATACTGTTCCTTTTCAGGACAAGAACTCAACTTTTCAAAGACTCGAGCTCATTACAACCCAAGTACTTCTTCTAGTATGAAGAGGGCGCTCTCCAATGGTTTTCACATTACCCCCACATCGGAGGCTGATCTTTATCTAGGAATTCCTCTTTTCCCTGGGAGAATGAAGAAAAAGCATGTGTGACCCTGTTAGATAGGGTCAATCGCAGGCTTCAGGGTTGGAAAGCAAAGTTGCTATCATATCCGGCAAAATCAGTACTTATTCAAGCAACTCTTGCAGCTATGCCAAATCATTTTATGTCATGTTTTCACCGCCGACAAGCAGTGCTTACATATCTCAAAAAATGTATGAGATCTTTCTTTTGGTCCAAAGGAGAAAGTCAACATATTCACACCGTGAATTGGCTCACGCTTTGTAAACCCAAGTATGATGGGGGTTTAAACTTTAGAAACCTTCAAGCTTCAAACCTAGCTTTTCTGGCTCGGAAGGCATGGGAATTACTCAATGACACAAACTCTTTGTGGGGACGAGTAATGATTCAGAAATACTGCAAACAAAACTCATTCATGGAAGTTCTACCACGACCTTCAGACTCATGGGGGTGGAGATCTATACTGAAGGGCAGAGATATTATTAAGCATGGTGTTGGTGCAACCTAGAGGGGGGTGATTAGGTTGTACCTAGTGGTTTATAACAATTTTCTGGTTTAGTTGCAATTTCAAAATGAATTGACAGTTCAAGATAAAATCTAATGAAAAACAACAATCACAAACACAGAATTTATAGTGGTTCGACTCTACGAGTCTACGTCCACTCCTCTCTTAGTCTCAAGAGAGTGTTTCTACTAACGAATCTCTTTCAATACAGTGGGTAGAGAAACAAACCCTTACAATCTTCGTTCACAGACAAGAGTATCCAATACAATCTTCGTTTATGGACAAGAGTATCCAATACAATGAATTCTAATCAACCTAAACTAGAATTAAAATAACCAATTCACAATACGAAAAGTATTAGATATTACCTATCAAAAGAGAGTAACCCTTTACCCTTTGAGTGCAAGTGATGTAATGAATGAACCAAGAATCAATATACTTCAGCGGTTTCAATAACTCCAGACTTTGCTTCGATGAAAGCTTCAACTTTGGAATATCCCTCAAAGTTAACCGGAGTTGGGAGGACAGCAATAATGCTAAAAACACCAAAACTTTGCTTTTTCACTTGTGAGTGAATATGTGCTAGATGGGGGAGAAGGATAATTCTCAAATGGGGATGGTTGGGCTTTTATAGACCCCAAGTTACTGCTTTCCCCATTTCCCCAACGGATATAAAATCTTTGCGAGATTTTGTTCCAGACGGACGTCCGTCTGCCCAGACGGTCATCCGTCTGAAAGGTATCCGTTACAAACAGTTGTAGAAGATATTCTCTTTAAACTAGCCATTATAGTCAAATCTGGGCCAGATGGACGTCCGTCTGCCCAGACGGTCATCCGTCTGGCCTGGACTGGCTCAGACGGGCATCCGTCTGCCAGACGGAAATTTGGCCTTCTGTTGTTTCTGAGAAACAGAGTTATGAAAACAGACAGACGTCCGTCTGCTCAGACGGACATCCGTCTGGTCTCTGTTTTTCTAAACAACTTTGGGCTGGGATATGGCTTGGATTTTTGGATAGTTTTGACAATCCTAAGCGTTGTACACCTTACTAACATGTCCTAGGTCACTTTAGTAACATGGATTACATATTATGGATGCATTTACATGTGTGTGTATGCAAAGGTGTCCTAAGCCCTGATCTAGCCTAAGTCTTGATCTTTGACTTGGTCTTTGACTTGATCTTGATGCTCTCCTCTTGACTTTGGTTATTTGTCTAGATGTTTTGATCTTGAGCTTGACTCTCCAGAAATTTCTTTGAACCGGATATTTACATCGAGATTCTCTGCAGTGATGAGCTGGACAAAAGCATATCTACATGGAAACATTAGTAGAGTGTTTGTTATCATCAAAACTGATTGGAGACTGATGTGGCAAATGCTGACTTGGCATTTTCCGACACATGGCATATTTCATCAGGTTGGTAATGGAACACTCATTAACCCCTGGAAGTCGAAGTGGATTCCTGATCAATCTCTTGATATCGGATGCTTTCCTTTTGCATCCAATGCTCCTAATACTGTAGCTCAGTTTATTAACCCCCGTACTAGGGGTTGGGATAGAGATCTGTTATCCAACTGGTGGCCCAGGAGTACGGTGGAGAAAATCTTGGCTATTCCTATACCTCGATTACCCACAAATGATCGTATTATCTGGCCTTGGACAACTTCGGGGGTCTCCTCGGCAAAATCTGCTTACAACATAACCTACCATCTTCTTCAGAGTCAACCTCTTAATCAGTTGGATTCGAAGATATGGCGTAACCTTTGGCCTCTTCAACTCCATCCTCGCCCAAAGCACTTTATTTGGAAATTATTGCATCAAAAGATTCCAACTGCAGGGTTACTAACACAGCGAGGAGTTTCTTGTCCCTTGCATTGCCTCTTATGTGGATACCATGATGCCTCCTTGGATCATATACTCAGGTTATGTCCTTATACTATCTCAGTCTAGAATGATCTACATTATCCTGAGATGACTATAGGTGATTCAATCTACACCAAGGTCCAGCAGCTTATATCCATTCGGTCTACCTGTATTAGCCATAAATGCATGGATATTCTTATTATTCTCTGGCTTCTCTGGAAATCATATACATCTCAGCTGAAACCTAGAGCGACCCAGCCGGGCTCAGGACGTAGTTTTGGGATCTGGAAAGGTCTTCAATTTTATTCTTCAACTTCTCAGAAGCCTCCTCGGCCAATAAATAACCACAGTTTAATCAAATGGTCGACACCTTCTATCAAATTACAAAGATTAATGTGGATGGGTCGTTCTTTAAAGAAACACATAGAGCTGGGTATGGGGGTATAGCTTGTGATCACTATGGCAATATGGTATTTGGCTTTGGTCAGGTTTCAACATGTCAGGATGTACTCACTTTGGAAGCTCTGGCTCTCAGACAAGTGATGGTATGGGCTTAGGATTTTTCCTTATCCCATATAACCTTGGAAAGTGACAATCTGGCACTCATTACCATCCTTCAGAAGCAGGTCTCGGAGGTACCATGGAAAATCTTTCCCATCATTTCAGATATTCACGGAATGGCGTCCTCTTTTGAATTTGTCTCCTTCTCCCATATACATAGGGAAGCCAACACGGTGGCTGATGCATTGGCCAAGGAAAGTGCTACTACTCAGGAGGCTTTCTTATACACCCATACTCCCCCCCCCCCTCATATTCGTTGGCTTTTGTTTTTTGATGTTATGGAACTAGGATGTAACCGTGGCTTTGCTTTTTAATAAAGTTTCTCTTACCCGAAAAAAAAAAAAAACTTATTATTCTAAGATTTACTTTCATTTTAATAACCCTGTTAGGAAGTTTCAATCTTTTTCACTATAGTTTTCTTTTAAGAATCTTTATTCCACTGTCAAGATTGTTCTAAGGATTGTTGGTGAAGGCACTGAAGCAAACTTGGGTTTCATTGTAGGATCACCCAAAAATTTTCCTCGCAATTATGGTTTTTAAAATATCACCCACTCTTATTTTGTCAAAGCCATGCCATACTATTTGAACTTCTTGAACCAAAGTGGTATGACAAAGATTTACACGCTGTAGGAGTTTGGGGACTACAGATCACATGGGTTGAGCCTTCTTAGGGGGAGAATGTAAACTAATAAACAATTATATTGCTTCAATTGCTCTTTTTGCACTATTTTTATTTGATCATATGTTTGTTAATTTTGGTCCATCGTTTCTAAATCTTTTTGTCAATGAAGAAAAGCCTTTTTTCCCCCCTCGAATATTTGTTACTCTAATCCGAGATCGGATATTCTGTCTACATTCAAATATTTTTATCCATCGGAATACTTTGAATTTGGATTGGATATTATTTAAAAATTCTATTAACTAAATAAATTTGAATTCGGTAATAAATTTAGACATTTGACGGATATCGGATATGAATTTAGACAACATGTTTAATAATCTAATTTAACTTCGGACATTACCATGTCCGAGCCGAATTCGATCAGTTTACATCTCTAGGTTTGAGGGGGGTTTCTTAGCCGGGTTTGAGAGCAAGTCAATCACCACCTTGCTGTCAGATTCAATAATACAGTTCTGAAAGCCCATCTTTGTGCATTCTATTAGGCGCGCTCTTAATGCATAAACTTCACCCATTGAAATATCATTAACCCAATGTCTAAATTTCTGCAAAATATGCCAGATTTCGACATTTTAGGCCCAACTTTGGTGTATAGCCTAATTTGATGTCCATACTTTATAAATTTGATTTATTTCCTACAAATTATTCCATGCAAATTCTATTTTCTAGCCACATGTAACATGTTACTTTCTAAGGCCTAAATCATAGGGATATAATTGGAAAGATTACCTACGAACGGATGGTTCTTTCTTTCCCGCTTTAGTCCCTTTATTTAAGTCTTTTATTCTGGCATTAGATGCCCATTTCGAGTGTACTGAAGTGCAATTAGATCAATTTGGGGGACGAGTTTCAGGAAGAATTGAGGGTTCCTGCCCGGTTGTGGTCCGCCATGTTGATGAGCCTGAAGCAAACAGGCCCCATACGCCAGTATGTGAAGGCCATCTTTCGTTAACATGTTACTTTCTAAGGCCTAAATCATTGGGATATAATTGGAAAGATTACCTGTTGACTTGAAGATTCCATTACAGAATCCCTTCATAATTTGAATTGTTTCCATAAATTTTTTCATGTAATGCAACATAGGAAAGTACTTGCCTATGCATCAAGGCAGCTTAAGGACTATGAGCATAATTATCCTGCTCCTGATCCTGAGTTGGCGGTTACGGTTTTTGCATTGAAGATCTAACGCCATTACCTTTTTGGAGAAAGAATATCCATCTACACTGACCTTAAGAGTTTGAAATACTTCTTCACCTAGGAAGTTGGACATAAGACAACATAGGTGGTTGGAGTTGGTTAAAGATTATGATTGTGATATTCAATATCACCCAGGGAAGGCCAAATGTGGTTTGCAGATTGCGTTGAGTAGGAAGAGCAACCGTGAGACAATAGATTTGGCAATGATCTGTTAACCCCTACTGAATGCAATTGTGGAGGTTGAGTTGAAGATTGTACTAGAAGGTTTGGATGTGACTCTTGCAGCCTTGATAGTGAGATTGACCTTGAGAGAAAGGATCATTGCCTTGTAGTCTTAAAATCCAGTATTGAAGGAGAAGGTGGAGAAGATTTCTTCAGATCCACAGAAGTGCTAGACTTTTCTATATCCTTTGATGGTGCTTTATTGTATAGAGGAAGATTGTGTGTTCTTGCAATGGAAGACTAAAGAGGGAAATTCTAGGTGAAGCACATCATTCGGTATTCACTGTGCATCTCGGTAACACCAAGATGTATAAGGATTTGAAGGAGCACTATTGGTGGATAGGACTAAAGAGTGATGTGGAAGAGTTTGTAGCCAAGTGTGGTACTTGTCAGAAAGTGAAAGCCATTAGACAACCAGCTTCAAGTCTTTTACAACCATTTTTGGTACTTAGTTGGAAGTGGAAAGACATTATGATAGAGTTTGTCACAGGCTTTCCTTGTACTAGCAAAGGGAATGACACTATGTGTGTGATTGTAGATAGATTGACTAAATCGGTTCATTTCATACCAATAATGATCACCTTTAAAAGGGATAAGTTGGCGAGATTATATGTCGCGAGTATGGTGAGGCTGCATGGTGATCCAATTAAAACTGTGTCGGACCAAGAATCAAGATTTACATCTCGATTTTGGAGCAACTTGCAGAAAGCTTTGGGTAACTAGTTGAATTTGAGTACAACCTGTCATCCTTAGACAGATGAACAATCTAAGTAGACCATACAGATTTTGGAAGATATGCTTCTTGCTTGTGTAGTTGATATGGGCAAAAATTGGGTTGAGCACCTAGCTTTAGTGGAGTTTGCCTACAACAACAGCTATCAGTTGACTATCGACATTGTACCATTGAAGGCATTGTATGTACGGACTTGTAGGACACCTCTATTGGGATGAAACTAGAGAGCGTCAAGTTTTGGGCTCCGAGTTGATAGAGGCCAACGGAGCTATGGTTGATTTGATTAGAGAGAGGAATAAGACAACTCAATCTAGGTAAAAATATTATGCTAACAAGAGAAGGATAGATCTTGAATTCCAAGTAAGTGTGTAAGCTTTTCTAAAGGGATCATTGATGAAGGGTGTAATGAGATTCAACATCAAGGGGAAGGTTAGTCCAAGGTATATCAGACCATTTGAGATTATGGAGAAGGTGGGACCAGTTGCATATATCGGTTAGCACTTCCTCCATCTTTAGTTAGTGTGCAAGAAATGTTCCATGTTTCTATTCCTCGGCAACGCATAGAGAACCTGGAACAACTTCGACTGCAAGAGCCTGTAGGTTTGAGTGCAAACGTCACTTATGAAAAAGTGTCAGTAGAAAGTTTGGACTACAAGGACAAGCAACTTTGGAACCGGAGCATACCATTGGTGAATATTTGATGGAAGAATCATACCCTCGAAGAAGCATCATGGGAGAAGGAAGAGGAAGCAAAGTACCACTATCTCTTTAGAAGTTTAGGTACGTCCAAATTTTGAGGACAAAATTTCTCTTTAAGGGAGGAAGATGTGAAATCCCCTAAAATCCTAACTTAAAAGTCCATCTCGAAGGCCCAAGAATCAAGAATGCAAGTAGAAAGCAACTGTGGGCCATCTGAGTCGAGACTATGGATTCAAGAGTCGACCTATGGATACAGTTGATGAAGGAGATGACCCTATCACTTTAAATGACTTTGGGAGAAGAGACAAGCTAGCCAACTTGGATGGTTTTAGAAGGTGGATTTATCATGCACAAAATTGAGGTTGAAAGACCCCAATGCCTAGGTAAATGTTAACATTGAGTCAAGCTAAGTTAGAAGAGTCTTCCGGTCGAAGCCTATCAGAAACCTCCTTCAAATGAGCAAGTTAGAAGGGTGTTCTATTGGAGGGGGGGGGGTGAGTCTAGTTTACTGACCGCCACCTACCTAGAAAAGGGCATTTTTAGCATTTTCACTGTGGAATCCATATTTTATTGTTTTTTGCCTCACAAATGAATTTTTTTTATCATTTGTGAAGGCTGTGAGCTCAAGTGGAGTGGAGAGCATTGGTTTTGGTTAAACTCCTGTGGATTTATGTGTACCAAGTGCGAATCAAGCATTTGAAGGTGAATTGAGGTAGGAAAACCCTTTCCTCTTCACTTTCCCACAAATTTGTTCAGGTACTTATGGTGGTAGATGACATTAATGGTGGTGGTTGTGATAGTTGTTTGATGTCTATCTTTATGTTTCCCAACCCCAGTGAGCAATTGATTGTGCTAATCTCCCATTTGGGCCTGATTTCCCATCTTAGAAATTCTCACGAGAAGCCTCTCTATTAACATTTGGGGATGATTACAAAAGGGTTTAGTTGGGAGTTTTTTTTTATGTGTTTTTGGGATGAGTTTGGTGGTTCTAATGGAGATCCAAAACCCCTTAAAGCTAGGGTTTCATTTGAGCAAGATATGACTTGGGCATTTTTGAAGCCCAGGGGAGGTTGACTAGGTGGCCCAAGCCACTGGCCCTATTCAGGTCCGATTGGGTGACTTTGGCCGATGTTCCTCCAAGTTTGATTCCAATCCCGATTCTATTATTCTACTTATAATTACTAGGATTTGGGTGATTATTTGGCTTTTTAATTGAGCACATTTTGGTCTCTTGGGGTAATACTAACATCATTGATAGGTGAGGGATACAATCTTATATAATTGTGTATTTAGTTCATGTTATATCTCATGTTGTCATGTTTGTTAGTGTGTTTGTGTGACTAATGTTTTAGGGCATGCATGCATGGGTAGTAACATCAATTTACATTGTGTATGTTACTTTTTTATTTTATCAATTATGATTATGATGAAAAATGGGTGGATAATGCATACATGTATATCTTACCCCCATGCATATGCTTTAGGTGTCTAGATGCATGTTTAGGAACCTATTATCATGCCATCACCCTTTTGGCAGGGGCATTGAATCCAACTGGTGACAGTGGTGCTGGGATGTGGGCGCCCAATAGCCTATCAAAGTAGGTGAGGGGACTATAACAGATACGTTTCATTCATGGTAGGGTTGCATAAAATAATAGGTTCTTGGACACTCAATAGCCTTTTGGAGTAGGTGAAGGGACATGAGGTAGGTTGCTTATTATATGTGTATAACCATAGGGTTAAGGGTGGCATAATCTGAGTTGGTTGGTGCCATAGGATGTGGCCATTCCTAGATGGGCACAGATATTGAGCTGAATTGGTTGGTGCCATAGAAAGGATATCTGAACCTAGCATGACATGGTTCAGTAGATGACCTGTTGCATTGGGCTAGGAAGTTTCCTATCACGTGCCAGTTCTCATGCTAATGGTCTTGGTGAGAGAATGTGGCCCTAATCCCTAACTATGATCGTTGATTGGATTGTTATCCCTGTACCTCGATCGTGACTCCCGGTTGGTTGGTGCAGTTAGGGTCTTGTGAGACTTCCCAGAAGATGCTGGTGTTATATCTTAACGCATGTCTACCTAGATAGAGACTAGGATGATTAGATTCATAGAAGCATACATTTCATATGCAATTCATAACCTTACACATGTGTTATATGTGTGGTATATGATGTTGTTGACTTCATTGAGTTCGTTGGAACCATGGTAAAACATATCTCCAAAATTCGACCAAAAATTCACCATATTTCGATCAATTTAGTAGGTAGTGAAATAAAAAAAAAAAGGGGGGTGAAAATGACATCTGCTCAAACTCGCCGGAAAATCGTCAGCAAAATAATGGCGAACATTGCTGAAACTTCATAGAATCTTAGGTTATCACTGAAATATTGGATGTTAGGGAGACGCTGAAAGGAGTTGCAGAGAAGAAGATTTGCTCTTCTCTAGAACTTCTCTCCGGTGACCGTGAATGTTTGGCTGCATCACTTCATCAGCATTTAAAAAAGAAAAAAGAAAAGACACAGATCCGCTACACCTCTGATCTACATTCTCCAAGACGATCCTAATCTACAATCTATATCCGATCATACTCAGGTCCGATCACTTTATTCTAGTGTCATGTATCAGTAGTTGTTTATGGATATTTTGGGAGAGTTTTTGGCGATTTTCTCCCATCTGCTCGAGTTCGAGTGTTGTGGGTTTGTCATCAAACATAGTGATGGGTCCTTCAGCTTTACCAAATTTGAAATACTTTGTTTTTTGAAAGTTGAGCTTGAGCATGGTTATTCAAAGAGAAAAACAAATAAAACTCTATCTCTTAAAAGTTGAGCAGATAGATTACATTGTTGATAGATAACGTGGTAGAAAGAAAAAGCAAACAAAACCTTGAAAGTTGAGCAGACAGATTACGTGGTTGAAAGATATGTGGTAGGGGAGAGAAGAAAAAAAGAAAAAAAACCAATTTGGAAGTTAAGAAGACAGATTGGATGTTGTTGATAGATAAAGTGGTAGAAACAGGGGTTTTAGGTAAAAGTGTCATCATATTAAATTGGTGAGTCGGTGAATTTCGCCCGAATATTGGCTTAAATCGCCATTTCAATGGTATCGCTAGGGAGCGAAATGACGAATTTCACCAATGTTCCGCACCTTGGTTGGAACTCATCCCTCACGGAAACTTTTTTTTTTTTTTTTCTTTTCCTCTTCTTTCTTTTCTTCTTCTTTTCTTTTCTTTTTTTTTTTTTTTTTTTTTTTCAAATTATTACACAGGTTATGAAGACACCATTTTTCGGGAGAGTTCGGCATTGACAAGAGAGGACGTTGAAGCATACAGAGACGCGAGCATGTGTTTGGGTTGCTTCTATGGAGTCGAACTCTTTTGAGTGTTGAGGGGTTTTGTTTAGGAAAGTGGTGGCTCTAACTGGAATTATTTATATGTTTGTTTGGTTGGTTAGATAGTATCAATAAACAAACTTACAACACATTTACTTTTTGATACTTTAAACTTTGACTTTCCGCTAACTCTTAACTTTTTGAATAACTTTAATAACTATATTTGATACTTTTAACTCTTTTCTCTCTTGATTATGCTATTTTGTGTATGTGTGTGTGGTTATGGATTGGCCGTAAACCGAGGTCTTCGGGTAAGTTTGATACCTGCTCGGTGGAATGTGACACACTCATCCTATCTACATGGGTATTGAGGTTGGTAACCTATGGTATAGAGTAGTAATAATAGTGGGCATCCAAAAGGTGGAATGCGGACCTTGAGGGGACATTGAATACACTAGTGTACCATTCTTGTCATACCAAGATAGTGGCGTACTTGAGGTATTGACATACAGTTGTTAAGGAGTACATCCAAGAGAGTAACATATTTGAAGATCTCCACTCCTAAAATGGTGGGGGATACTAGGAAAATAAAGCGGCATACTTGAGGGTGGTATCGTTTAAGCATGGTATGCACTCTGAATAGAAGACCTTGCATTAGGCTAGGCAAGTCCTTGACACATTCCAATCCTATAATAATGGCCGTGCACTTTTTTTTACCATGAGTGGTGATGATGATGATGAGTGGTGAGGATGATTATGGAATGAGATGATGATAAGTTGAGATGAGATGTGATACGAGCAGATGGAGAAACCTTGACCTTGGTTGTGGGTGGAGTTTGGCCCCTCCCCTAGACTCCTGATCAGGGATTAAGTGTGGCCCTCACATAAAGGACTGGTAGTTACTTTAAAGAGTGGTATAGTAGTTAAAGGCCTACATAAGGATACATGTTTATAGATGGCATATAGGGATTGCATTTCTTGCATAATAGATGTGTTTGTTTTCTCCTTATGAATTGGGTGGAACTCATCCCTCGTGAATTCTTCTCTTTTGAATGATGCTACAAGACTTGAGGGTAGTTCCAGTGCCAGAGATGTCCAAGCCAGAGGAGGCCAGAATTGTGGAGTCTAAGGAACCATTTTGCCATTACATGACGCATTGTGTTGCTGCTATACATGCTCCTATGGTCCTCATATATCCTAGGGATGGGCATGTTCATCTATATATTTTGATATATACCACCATCAAGGAAATTCTACTTTTGACGTTTCATATGGATAATTGTAATAATTGAAGTACATTAGATATAAAGCCTTCATTACAAAAGTATTGAGAAGTTAGTTTCTTTAAATTAATGGCATGTATATTATAAATGATACTTGATTATAGACCTATATCTGAAGGTCTGGCAGGAGATCCGTATCATGGGACTTCGGGTTATTCGGGAAGACCCAACATGCCTAGGGAGAGGGGTGTGCAAGGGTCGGCTGGCCCAAACACTAAACCTGATCTGACACAACCCTGTCAAGCTGATTAATTTGTAACCTAAGCCCATCTTTTGGGTTGAAAAAATTGGACTGAAATCAGTCCGGGCTTGGGTGGGTTTGGACCGGTTTGAGCCAACAAGGTTTTATTGGCACATTGACTGTGATTAAGGAGATCCTCAAATTCTTCTCGTCTTTCTAATTTGGCTTAGGTACATAAAGAGATCTTGCAATCTCTTTGTTGATTTCTTCTGATTCTTCCGGATTAAAGAAATCCGAGCGTTGGTGGCTTTGTCAACCGCACTTTACTTCGCCCGGACTTCAATGCTGTGCATTTAATGCGCAGCATGTGAAGCCGACGGACGAGATCGAAATCTCGACCGTGATTTCGATCTCGACCGTCCATTTCGGTGTATTTATAAATCGAAATGGACCGTCAGCTTAAATGCACACCATTGAAGCTCGATCCACTTTACTTCTAACCCCTCACTTTGTATCTTAAAATAGGTTTTCTCGTGTTGCATTTTTTTAATACAAAATTGATTCCTTTGTAAGACACAAAAAAGGAAAGATGCAATGGATTTGTTCATAGAAAGCCATAGCTAGAATCCAAACTCTTTACGCATCTATCAATGATCTATCTCGAGAATGATTATCAAAATTAAATTTTCAAGAATCAGTGGGCCCATGAGGGTTATACAGACAAGGAATAAAAGAAAAGTAACAAATTACATGGAGTGACATGGCAAAATTGAGCGGGCCCATGTGGGTCCAGAATAAGAAAAGTGTATAAAAAGTTAAATATTCCATCTTTGATTCATTGAATGCTTGTTTTGCTCTTTTAGGGTTTTCCTCATTCTTCAAATTTGTTTCTTTTTTTAACCGTTAGCAATCTTTGAATGCATGATTCTATGTGGTTGTCGCGATCGCAGACTCCGCCCGCGGAAAAAACCATGAAGGAAGAAAAGGAGAAGAAAAAAGATCCAAATCAAGGCCGCCTCTCCAGCCTCTCCAGCCTCAGTGGGATGGTCAACCTCCAATTACATCAGCGACGATCCTGGCAATGGCTTCTCGGAAGGCCGACTCGTCCCATTGGCTTCCCTAAAAAAAAGCAAACACTTCGAATGAAACAGGTGTCTTCAATCATAAAAACAAAAACGTCACTCATCAGTCTCATATTTCCTCCTTCAATAGTTGAATTATTCTACTTTTGGTGAATACACAATTGAATTTCTTAGCTCTGTAGTTTCCTTTTAGTTTCCTTAGCAGCCAACATGCCCCACAAAGCATATACAAGGTTGAAGCAGGTTAGAATCAGAATGACGACCTTTAGCATCTGTGACATCACTCTGTGTGGTTGTTTTGCTTTCTAGATATTTTTCTAGAATTGTTCTTGTTTGCTGTCTAAATATCTACCGGGAAATGTTTGAGTTCAGTGTATCCATATTGGTTTCATTCTATGTCAATAGTCCACTATTTGGATCTGCTGAAGATTGATAGAATCTTGATACCTAATGCCATGGACTCTAGGGTTTTATGCTCACATAGATCCCTTTTCTTCCCTATTACAACTAACATTGAGTTTACTTTTTTTTTTTGTAATCAACATTGAGTTTACTTGCCTCTAGAAAAAACCCTTTCCTCTTGAGGATTACTTCTCTCCCCAACTCATCCAAGTGTCAATTCAGGGTTTTACTTTGTCTAGAAAACCCCTTTAATTACCTCTTTTTACAGAATCTGGATCCTCACCTCGTCAGGGTAGCACAGAGTGCTCCCCGATGGGTTTCCGACCACACAAAACAGTGGGGCCCATGGATGAAATTTTAATTTTTTTTTTGTCTTTTTCAAAAAGTGTTTTTCACCGTGGGCCCCACTGTTTTGTGTGGTCGAGAACCCGTCGGGGAGCTGATCCGGACTCCTTTTTACAAACCCCAGCTATATATACCTGAACTCTCTCTCTCTCTCTCTCTCTCTCTCTCTCTCTCTCTCTATATATATATATATATATATATATATATATATCTACCTTTTTTTTTATGGTGAATATATACCTCACCTCTATAGTATCTTAAACTCACAAGACCTCAACATCTCTCCCCAGCTCTTTTGAAAAAAGAGAAAGGAAGGACAAAACCCACCTTCTCTTTAGGATTTTATGATTGCATTCACCTTCTCTCCCAATTCTTAGCATGCACCAACATACAGATTTACCTGGTCTGTAAAAATCTTCTCCTCTGTGGGACTTCTATGCCTACATAGATCTCCATTCACTCCCAGCTCTCAGTGCCAAGATGTGAAGTTGTATTTTCTATTTTCATTCCCTTATACCCTTTAAGGTTTTACTACCATTAAGATCAGAAACCTCTGGAGCATTAAAAATCCAAACATACATATCCTGGCCATTACATATTTGCAGTACAAAATATGAACAACAAAATAAATTGTTTATTTAGATAGGTTTCTTTTCATAGATGAATGAAAGTTATCAAACAAATTAAAACAGCACTACGATAGGTTTCTTTTCATAGATGAGTGAATGTTATCAAACAAATTAAAACAGCACTACAGCCAAATAATCTATTCAAGGGCAAAAACCCTAACTATAAAGGAAGAAAAAGACACAACAAAATTGATAGGCCAGGGAAGAAGAGGGTTGGGGTGTCTTTTTTTTTTTTTTTTTGGGGGGGGGGGGGGTTAAGAATTTGGTCTATAGTAGTTGGAACACTACAAAGAAATTGTTTTTGGGTCATGATCCAAGCTTATTCACCTATTAGAATCCTAATAACCACAAACCATAGTTATTTGAAATCCCATACAGAAGTCCTGTTTTATAAATAAGCCATGAAATTCACTGATTGGTGTCCAACACCATTAGACAATTAGACCTACGCTAGCTTGGAAGAAATAACACATCATTAAACAGAATTTTCAAGTGATTATTCGTTGCTGGTATCTTAGATTGTCTTAACAAATACCGACCTCATATTGTAAGATATCATAACATGGAACGAAAACGATGTCATGGTTTATCTTACACACTCCACTACTAACGATGATCTACCCTTCGGTCAAATACATGAATGTGAAAACCAAAAGAGGAAACAAAAGATCATCACAACTGAGAACAAAACAAGAAGCTAACCAAATCACTGAAATTCAACAAAAGCGTTTCAATTCGTAGTACTAGCTAGATACATTCATTTTCTCTCTATCTCTCTCTTTTCCATCACTTCAATGATTTCAAGCACGATTAGATGATTTTATGTAAAAGCAGTCTATATATGATCCACTGAGTAGATAGCTAAACATACCTTAGTTGTGAATCTTATGATAATTCGGTTGAGAGGATCCGTCTGCTGCAGTTGTGTGTCTGCTTCCACCGATACCATTCCCATTCCTGCCATCTTTAGAAATTCAAGTATTCGAATGACCAAACCCATCATATTACACTCTACCCTCACAGTCACTCTTAGTTCTATCCCTTCTCCTTCTGATGTGGATTCAGCAGCTTGGGTAACCTGAATGTTCACTCTTTCGGCACTTGTAGAAGTAGAAGCACCTACTCCTTCACTTATTTCTTTTACAGACGAAAGCTGGGACTCGAGTTCCTGATTCTTTTGTTTCAGCTCCAAAACCTCATTTTTCAAAGCTTGCAGGTAGTCCTTAATGCTTGAAAGAACAGACGCCTTATCTTTCTATAGTAGGTAAATTATATCATAGTTAGCTCGTTGAAAAAACCTAAAAAAAATTTCAATTTGATATAGGGCTTCTACTTATAAGTTTAGACAGCTAAGATTATGCTAGTGCTAAAGCTCCATGGCCATGAGAAAACATTCTTATTTTGCAATTACAGATTTGATGCATTCTCTTTATGTGCCTGGATATAGAGCACTTCACCACCAAAAAAACTACCCAAAAAATGAAATTTTGAACTCATTTACCTGGTAGTTTCTTCTAAGGTTAATGTAAGAAAAGATAGCAGCTATATAATATTCTTGCTTAAAAATCATACCTTGGAACCTGGAGGCAGAAACGATCTCAGTGCCTGGAAACTTTCATTGAGCTTCTCTCGCCGCTTGCGCTCTGATATCATGTGGGTTAACTGTGTGCTAGTAGGTTTGGAGCGTGTTCCTTGCATTTGTTCTTCAAACCACTTTAATCTCATTCTTGCAAGGAAAGAAATTGCCCGCTTCAGCATACTTATCCTGAATGATTGGGGTTTCTTCATTTGGACTTTAGGGCTTAGCCCCGGGATGTAAGACCTGAAAGCTCCTCGGTAACTATGGGGAGGATTTTGCTGGGGTTGCCGAGATGATGAAGAAGCAGAAGATGAAGATGAAGATATAACAGCAAGCATGGTTGTCATGGCTGCATCATCCTTTTGAGCGTTTGGGAATGGAAGATGATGAAGCCAATGATCTGGTCCTTGATAGGGCTGCATGGTTTGCTGCTGCAGTGATGGATTTGCTGTCAATGTGGGCTCAGTGGCTGCTTCTTTCAGGGATTCTGGCATGTTGGAACTACTTGGGATGTTGAAGGTATGGAATGGGTATTCTGGAGGTGGACTACTCATAGAAAGTGATCTTAATGACGATGAAGACGAGGATGGCCGGATCTGATCAGGTGCCTGAGGAAGCTCTCTGGGTTGAGAATCAGTTCGAAGATAGAAGTCATCAGGAAACCATCTTCTCATCTCCATTTCCATATTAATCTGCCCAAAGGAAACCGAAGAAGAAAGAAAAATATAATTTAGCCATGCCTCATTGTCTCTACCTGATCAACGAGCCTAAATAGTATGGGAGTTTTGCTTTGAAATTGGAGGTTAAAACCTGAATGGGAGTTGAATAGCCCATCTCAATCTCACCCCTTCTGCATCCCATGAATGCTGTAACCTATCCAGAAACAAAATGAATCAAACAAATTCACAGTCAAACTTGGAAAATCAGAAGGGGAAGACAATGACGAACCTCAATCCTGGCTTCCTGTGTCAAAATCAGACAAAAACCACAGTTTAATTGTAGGTATTTCTCTCTATGACAATTCTTTAATTCCACCATTGGAAAGTCACTAATTTGGTACACTTACCTGATAGAATTGCCGTTGCGTTTCATTTGAAACCCTACTCAGAAGTTCAAGCTGCTTCAGCTCTAAATAGGGACGGCCTTCCTGGAAAGCAAGTCCAGGAACATAGCTACAGCAGTATTGCAAAATTAGCCAAAAGACAAGCGAAACTGGCAACTTGACATGAACTTCATGTTTAAATCACAAAACCCATCTTACCCGTTGTCGACACTGTATATGCATTGGCAATAATCACTGAAGAGCCTCTGAGCAAGACTTCCAAGAGAGGACTCTGGTTGGTCTCTTTGCTCATTGTACAGACCATCCTCGAACATTAAACAGCTGACAAAAGCCCATGGTAAAGGAAGCATAAGATCATTGAAAGCATCCATTCCTCAGCAGAGAGAGAGAGAGAGCAGTCTTACTTGGATGGAGGTGGGTAGTAGGTCCATACGCAAACGTAAGTGCAACCAAGAGATTGAACTAAGCTTTGGAGATAGCGAGTAAGGTCTTCTTTCTGAAGGGAGAAGAGCAGGTCCATGAAGCTGGAGAGCCCCTAGCTCTGCTGCTCATCCATGATCTGATGATTAAGATATCTGTCCAGTGTTTGTGTTTTTCATCCGGTCTCTCTATTTTCCGTCTGTGGGGGGAAAGAGGAGGGAAGCTCACTCGCTCTCCTCACCTCTCTGTCTCTCTCATACAGACAGATCTATCTAGAAAATCCTTCTCTCATATTGCTCTATGTCCCCACTCCCAAGTAGATAACAAATTGGGGCTCTCCAAGTGTATCAACTAGTCACCAAAAGCTGCAAAAGGTAAGGAAGAGAGCGAGAGAGTGAGACTGTAAAAGGCATATATGTGGGGAAATTTTTTTGTCATCATCAATTCAGTCACAACAATAAAAGGGGCCAACAGGCTGGAGAAGGGGAAAGATGTGTAAAGAGAGTCGAACCCAAAACCTCTTTAATTTTACTCTTACTTATGCATCAGAGGCTGTTATCACGATACTTGAAACACAATCACATGCGTAAGGAGATTTGAGAGAGAAAAAAGCTTATGACTCTACAACCATCAAGAGTATGAAAATTTCATCCTTCTTCATGATTCGATGGACACCTGTATTTTGAAATCTTAGGTAGAGCTTGAAAATTATAAGCTGAAAGAGAAAGGCTTGAATTTTGGGTCTTTTGGTGCAAGAGAGAATTTATTGCACTTTCTATGAGAGAGAAAGACGAGAGCGAAGTGGGGATGAGAAAATGATGAATTAGAGAAGACCAAGAGGGAGAAGGGAAGACTGTGGAAAAGTATTAGCGAATAACCAACCATGAAGAATAGAAAAGTAATAGTATAAAAGTCTTGGCGGGCTAGGAGGGTTTTGTAGAGAGATACCCAAAAAGAAAAATTAAATAAAATAAATATGAGCTGACATGACGTAGACTCTGATTCGCTGCTGTTTAACACCTCTTATTGCTGTGTTGTTGATAGCTCGAATCGTGTTAATGTTAATGTAAGCAAAAAATAATCCACGCATTACCATTGATGTATAAATCATTTGTTAACCATCAATTTTTTAACACGTGGCATCATCTGAGCTATTAACATCAGAAGAATAAGAGACACCAAGCAGCAGAAGACTAAAATCCGACAAGTCATTTTCGTTGAAATTCCGTCAACTTATTAATGTTACTGCTCTCGAAAATTTTTAATCTACAACTTTGTCAACCATTGGATGTAGGGTAACTTTTAAATATTTTTTTAAAACCCAAGTTGTGCTTAACTAGGAAAATATTTTAATGTAAACCCTAATTTACCCTAATAGTTAAACTTTAAACCCTCGATAAATTAATTGTTAAAACCCCCCAAAATACCCATTGTTTCTTTATCGATCTAGATGTTTATTAAAAAAGAAAAAGTAAATACATAAAATGACTCTTCATCTTTTCCAACCTCTATCTTTCATTCACACACCACCCTTGAGTTTTCTTGTGATGCTCATGCATCTCATTATACTATTATTTTAATATTGTACTTGTCCGACAACCCATAGGTGTGATCCACAATTACAAGATCCATGGTTTAGCCATTAGTAATAATAAATGCACATAATAATAAATCAAGAAAAAAGAACAATTTAATAACTAAATAAAAGAATATACAAGTGTCCAGAAATTCAATAAAGAAATAATATAATCCAAGGAATGAAAGAAGGGAACGTGTCCAAAAAGGGTATGTCAGCGGAATCAAAAGAAAAATCAAAGTTCAATTGTTATTTAGTTCTTTCTCAAGGTTGGCACTCTTCTCTTCTAGTTTCTTAATGAAAGGAGTTGTGAAACCCTCCTTCATTAACTTTATCAAAATAGCGAACCACCTGGATCATTTTCCCATCAATAGGTGCTATAAGTACATTCCATGCACCCACAAGTGGTTTCGTGTTGTGCAACGCTACATCCCATTGATGTCTCCAGAGTCTCTTCAAGTGGGTTCACCTAGTTATATGGAACTTCTCCCGTTTCTGAATAATATAACAATAATCCACAAAAGAATGAGTTCTAACGAACTCAGTAAAGCAACAAAACTCATATATGTATCCACATCATAACATGATAATATAACATAAAGGAAAGATGATATGCATAAGTATGGATGCATCTAGTAGCTAACCATGCAAGTCTCTAGTATGGTAGACATGTTTTAAGATATAACACCGACCCTCCTCTGGGTAGGTCTGGTCACTCTGATCTCTCATGAATTGGCTACCTCTGTTGGGATCCCGGGCAAGGGTTACAGTCTTCGTCAATCAACCATGGCTGGGGTTTAGGTCCACACTCTCTCACCATAACCATTGGCATGAGTACTAGCACATGTGAGGGATTCTAACCCAATGCAAGGTCCTACAATACCCTACAACATATGGTCCAGATACTCTCCTATGGCACCAACCAACTCAGTTCAGTATCCTTCATCACGTAGGAATGAGAATCCTCACGGATTAATTACCTTTGTTGGACTCCATTCCCTAACCTAACGATCATCCACATATTGTTGGGGTGGATGCTCTCATGTCCCCTCATGACTCCCAAGCCGCTTATTGGACGCCCATGAGCCCAACCCTAACGTATACAACCCTACCAATGTATGATCAGCAATGGACCATTGAGTCTCCACACGGACTGGCTATTACTATAGGATGAAATAGAATCACGTCAATGTTATCACAAGTCATTCGACTTTAATACCTCTGCCAAAAGGGTAGTAACATATATGGGTACCTAACCATGCAATCTAGACTTCCTAGGTATGAAATCCAGTAGCAATGATAGTGCTAAGGGCATTAGAGAACAGTGTCTCATACCACATGCTCTGATATCCCAAGCTAAGGATGCCCTCAATCACAGTTGCAACAACTCATCATTCAATATCACATAGTAAATTGAGTACTTCTAATCATCATTCACATCGTATCATAATCAAGAAATCATTTAAAACTATTGTAACAGCATGTTGTAAGGCTACTTAAGCATTCAATGTTATAAATAGTTTATCACAGTACATGTCATCTCATATATAAGGAATTGTAACCTTACCTATTGAAGTGAAAAAGTACTGAAAGTATAATTAAACTTCGCAAGTAACAAGTCTAGTAAACCTCACAGGTCACCTAGATTAGGGTTAAGAAGACTCATTAAAATCAGAAGTCAAAACATAGCAAAGATGAAGTTGACATGGCTATTGTGACCTAGCCGGTTGCTCATCGCATTTGGTTGGGTCAATCAACTGCCTTGACCTACTGCCCCCTTCTCGGGTAGAATCTCAAGTCCAAAATTCCAACTTTTGATCACCCCTCCTCAATCTGATTTTGGGATGATCCAAATTTGAATTTCATCCTTAATATTCCAGAGAATTCATCTCATTCTAGAAATACAAAAGAGGAAGATTTAGAATCCACTTCATCTCATCCAACTAAACCAACCCTTGATTTGGATATAGAAATCCATCTTTGGGTGTGATCTAGTCGCGATCATCGATGGAAAGGTTTTAACTACCTCAACTCACTATCTACAGAATCATAAAGGGAAGAGGAACACTTAAATATAAAAGAGAACATGTAGGATCAATGTGTGTAAATAACTAACCTTTAGAATATCCGAAAGATTGAACGAGACTTAAACCTTCTCCATGATTCAGGTGTTCTTTACCACCAAACACATGTACTCGCCTCCTAAGCCATCCACAATAGCCTCCACGAATAAAATAATACGAAATTAGATCGTGGATGGCTATTTATAAAGAGTCGGGCATAACAGGGTTTAAAACCCACAAATAGACCTAACTGGTAGCTTGGGGTGATTGGTTGGGTCAATCAACCACCTAAGCAACCGCCCCCTAGTACTTTTCAGTACTTGGGTGCTTTGCTCAACGGGTTGATCCCCGACATCAATCTAACTTAAACCAACACGTGGGGGTGTCCTTACCTTGATCTCGAACATCTTCAAATTCAACTTGTCTCAAGCTAGAGATCCACCTTCCCAGTCCATTAGAATTTTTACTGGATCTCCTATGGGCTCCCAATATGGCAAGTTCTTCATTGGTAGAATCCATGTGCATGGGCTCAAGGTATGGATCATAGCCTTCAATTTGGATAGACCACAACTTCTTCCGGATAGAACTTCGGGTACTCAACTTGCAATATGGATCCCCGGTTAGAATTACAAGGGTTGTTACAGTATTGATATGCTCCCAATCCTTTAAACTTTTTAAATAAATAGTAACGTTTGAATCCATGACTTATAATTGGGTTGACACGCATTTTCGGCCGTTAGTCTCTTAGATGGTAGAGTTAGACTTAACCGTCTAAGAGATAAGGAAATAATCAACGCAATTTTCTTAATTTGGAGGTATTAATAATTGGATCCCTCATTGGGCCCGGCATAAGGAATCAGAATGGGTCCACAAGCCCATAAAGGGGCTCACTAATAAATAATTAATCAAGGGTATTAAATAGGTCATCAAATTAATATACTATATGATGTTAATATTAAAATAAGAAAAGTGGAAATGATGTGTCATCGTGTGGATAAATTACCTCAATGAAAAAAATGGCTTACTATTTTATATTTTCAACTATAAAAGGGGTGGGGGTTGCTTGGCTAAAGAGCCCGTTTTCAAAGAGATGAGAGAAACAATAAAAGAGGAGAGAGAAGAGAGAGGAAAGAGGAAACGAGAGTTGGTACTTCTGCAGCTGGTCTTTTGCGACTACTCAGCAGAATGCCCAGTCAGCTCTTAATCCTAATGGAGCTGGTACTTCTGCAGCTGGTCCTTTTGTGGATGGTTTTGCCCCTGGTCCGCATGCTAGGTTGATGGAGCATTTCTTGAAGCTTCAAATCCTTGCTTTTACTGGTATTTTGTCGGATACATTGTTCCCTAACAAGTGGATCCAAGAGATGGAAAAAGCTTTTCGCAACCTCCGTTGCAATGAAGCTCAGAAGATTCTATGTGCAGAACAGAGACTGTAGCATGAAGCTGATGCGTGGTGGAATGCTACCAGACCTATTTTGGAAGCTTCGCACCCGGTTCTTACTTGGGAAATTTTCAAGGAAGCATTTTGCAAGAATTACTTTCCTGGGTCTATGAGAGATGCTAAAGAAGCTGAGTTCATGGCACTCACGCAAGGACCTAGTACTGTTCTGGAGTACCAAAAGAAGTTTGAAGAATTGTTCTACTTTGCATTCAAAGGTGATCGTGAGAAGGCAAAGAAGTTCTTCAAAGGTTTGAGGCCGTCACTGAAGACTTACTTGGCAATTCATCCGATTGTGGATTATGCTGAGATGGTACAGAATGCGAAGAAGGTAGAAGATAATGAGAGAGAATTATCTGCTCCAGCCGTTACTTGCGAATGAATCATTTGGGTGACCAGTAACCGGAGATTCTCTAGGCCTGCTCCTTATACTGCCCCTTTGTTTCAGCCTAGAGGAGCTAGTTCCAGTTTTAGCTTTGCATTGAGCTATGGTTCTAGTGGTGCACCGATGCGTCCTGTTGCAGGTAGTCAGGGCACTGGACCGATCTATGCTAACCCTCGTCCAGTGGTTAATAACCAGAGACCTGCATATCCTTCTTCAACAGCTCCTGTGAGTGGTAGGGATTTGATCTGCTTTAACTGTGGAAAGCCGGGTCATTATTCTCGTAACTGGCACCCAGAAGCCGAGTTCTCAAGTGTCAGCTTTGAAGCCTGCTTTGAATGTTCCACTGGAAAAGTGTTCAATGTTGTTGGTTCAGAATCTGAGACAGATCACAATGTTGTGACAAGTATTATTCCAGTATCATCTACCTCTGCTTTCGTATTATTTGATACTGGTGCATCGCATTCATTCATAGCATCTTCTTTTGTGAGTCGTATTCCTGTTACACTTGTGAAGTTGGAAAGAGGACTAGTTATTAGTACTCCTACCAAATCTGTTGTTAGATTAGATGAAGTGGTTGAATCTTGTTCCGTCGTTATTGCTGCTAGAACCCTTGAAGCTCGTTTGATCAAGTTGGACATGTTTGATTTTGATGTGATACTTGGAATGGATTGGTTATCTAAGTATGGCGCAATTATCCTTTGCTCGGAAAGGAAGGTACTGTTTCATCCTAAGGATGATAGCCCGTTTGAGTATCAAAGTAGTCAAGGGAAGTTGAGCAAGAAGATAGTGGCTGCGACTGTGAAAGTCAGGCAGTGGACTAAAAATGTCGGACTTCTTTCCTCTTCTGTGGATGTCTCGGAAGGTGTGAAACGGTTGTCTGATATTGAAGTTGTCAGGGACTTTCTTGATGTTTTCCCTGATGATTTGTCTGGTTTGCCTCCAGAGAGGGAGTTAGAGTTTTCAATTGATCTAATTCCTGGAGCAGCTCCTGTGTCGAAAACTCCGTATCGGATGGCTCCGATTGAGTTGAAGGAACTCCAAACTCAGTTAAATGATTTGTCAAGCAAAGGGTTTATCCAACCCAGTGTTTCGCCTTGGGGAGCCCTGATGTTGTTTGTGAAGAAGAAGGACGGCAGTATGCGAATGTGCATAGACTATCGGGAATTGAACAAGTTGACGATTAAAAATAAATATCCTCTCCCTAGGATCAACGACTTGTTTGATCAGTTGAAAGGTGCCTCTGTGTTCTCGAAGATCGATTTGAGATCTGGGTATCATCAGTTACGAGTGAAGTCCAGTGATGTCTGCAGGACAGCATTTAGGACTAGATATGGGCATTATGAATTCCGAGTTATGCCTTTTGGTCTTACTAATGCTCCGACAGCGTTCATGGATCTGATGAACCAAGTATTTCAGGATGTCTTAGATAAGTTTATCATTGTATTTATTGATGACATTATGATTTATTCAAAGAGCGAAGAAGAACATGTTGTGCATTTGAGTTTTGCTTTGCAGCGTTTAAGAGAGAAGAAGTTGTTTGCCAAGTTCAGCAAATGTGACTTTTGGTTACCTAAAGTTATGTTCTTAGGTCACATTGTTTCTGCTGACGGTATTAAGGTTGACCCTACAAAGGTTCAAGCTATTGCTGATTGGGACCAACCTAAGTCACTCACTGAGATTCGAAGTTTTCTTGGTATGGTGGGATATTATAGGCACTTCATTGAGAATTTCTCTAGACTCTCAGCACCTATGACAAAGCTTACCAGAAAAGAAGTCAAGTTTGAGTGGAAGGAAGCCTGTGAAAAGAGTTTTCAAGAACTCAAGAAAAGGTTAACTAACGCTCCTATGTTGACGATACCAGATGACTCTAGAGGTTTGACAGTGTATACCGATGCCTCTAAAGTTGGTTTGGGTTGCGTTTTGATGCAGCATGGGGAGGTTGTAGCTTATGCTTCTAGGCAGTTGAAGAACTACGAGCATAACTATCCTACTCATGACTTGGAATTGGCAGCTGTGGTTTTTGCTCTGAAGATTTGGCGTCACTATCTTTATGGTGAAAAGATATCGATTTTCACTGACCACAAGAGTCTCAAGTATTTCTTTACTCAGAAGGAGTTGAATATGAGACAAAGAAGATGGCTAGAATTGGTGAAGGACTATGATTGTGATATTCAGTATCATCCAGGAAAAGCTAATGTGGTTGCTGATGCCTTGAGTAGAAAGAGTAATCGAGGAAGTTTGGTTTTGACATCTCTCAGTAAGCCCTTATTGTTCTCCATTGTAAGATTTGGACTTGAGATTTTGTCAAAAAGTTCTGGTGCTATTTTGGTAGCTGTGTCAGTCCGATCGAGTTTGTGGGACCGAATTGTTGCTCTACAGTCAACTGATCCGGAATTGAAGAAGAAGATTGACTTGATCACTTCAAAGACTAAGGACGTGGAAGATTTCTCCCTAGCCTTTGATGGTGCTCTTGTTTTTAGAGAAAGAGTTTGTGTTCCTGTTGTTGAAGACCTCAGAAGCAAAATCTTGACTGATGCTCATCAGTCCATCTTTACTATTCATCCCGAAAGTGTGAAGATGTACCATGATATGAAAGGGTATTTTTGGTGGTCTGGCATGAAGAATGATGTGGAAGATTTCATTGCTAAGTGTGGAACTTGTCAACATGTGAAAGCTGTCCAGCAGCCTTCGTCTGGCCTTCTGCAACCTCTTCCAGTACCTAGTTGGAAGTGGGAAGACATTGCTATGGACTTTGTCACTGGTCTACCCCGATCTGGAAAAGGGAATGACTTGGTGTGGGTGGTAGTGGACCGATTAACCAAATCGGCTCACTTCATTTCAATGAAGATCACCTATTCTATGGATAAGTTGGCCCGACCCCATGGTGATAATGTGGTGAGACTGCATGGTGTTCCTGTTAGCATAGTGTCAGATAGAGACCCGAGGTTTACTTCGCGTTTCTGGAATAGTCTGCAAAAAGCTCTGGGTACTCAGCTGAATTTGAGTACTGCTCATCATCCTCAGACCGATGGCCAATCGGAAAGGACCATATAGATTTTGGAAGGATATGCTTAGAGCGTGTGTCATAGATATGAGTGGTAATTGGGATGACCACCTAGCCTTGGTGGAGTTTGCTTATAATAACAGTTATCAGTCTACTTTTGAAATGGCCCCGTTTAAAGCTCTGTATGGAAAGACTTGTAGAACTCCTTTGTATTGGGATGAAGTTGGGGAAAGGCGTGTTCTTGGCCTTGATCTAATCGAAACCACCGGCACCATGGTGGATATGATTAGAGAAATCATCAAAACTGCTCAGTCTTGACTGAAGTCTTATGCGGATAAAAGAAGGTCTGACCTTGAGTTTCAAGTTGGTGAGCGTGCGTTTTTGAAAGTTTCGCCGATGAAAGGAGTCATGCGTTTTAATGTTAAAGGAAAGCTCAGCCCTAGGTATATTGGTCCCTTTGCCATATTGAAAAAGTTGGACCAGTAGCTTATCGGTTGGCTCTGCCACCGTCTCTTGCTAGTGTGCATGATGTTTTCCATGTATCTATGCTAAGGCAATACTTGACAAGTGCAGAGCAGTTGCTCCAGCATGAACCGGAAGGTTTGAGTGCGGATTTGACGTATGATGAAGAATCGGCTGAGATTTTGGATCGGAAGGACAAACAGTTGAGAAATCGGACTATACCTTTGGTGAAGATCAGATGGAAGAATCACTCTTTTGAGGAAGCATCTTGGGAGAAAGAAGATGAGATGCGGTCCAAGTATCCTCACCTTTTTGGACCTTCAGGTACGTTGTAATTTTGGGGACAAAATTTCTTTTAAGGAGGGAGGAATGTAACAACCCCCATATTTCTAACCCGAGATCCGTATTTCAGGTCCGAGAACCCGAAGGTCTAGTCGGGTGAATTTGTGGAGTGTCCAGATTGAAGTCCATGATCCATACCCTGAAACCATGGATCTAGATCCTTTGTCTGAAGAGCCTGCCTTGGTTGGATTTTGGAATTATGGAAGTCAAGTGTTGTTGGGAGATGTCCGGAATGAAGGTAAGATCTCCCCCATCTCTTCTTTAGGGCCAGGTTGGCCTTGGGTATCAACACCCTAGCAAAAGCACCCTTGTATGGCAAATTACATGGGGGCGGTTGCTAGTGGCGGTCGATTAAACCAAGCGACCGCCTGGAGCGACCGCCCGGTCTGTTTTCGGGGATTTTGCCCTATTTTGCCCCCTGACTTCTATAAAAGGCAACCCTCGTCTAAGTAACGAATATTTTATTCGTGGTTGCTAAATTTGGAGGTTAGACGGCTGCGGGGAAGTTCCGAAAGAGACTCTGGAGTGCTGGCAGTGACTTGGAGATCAGTCCTTTCCTTTTCTGACTTTCTGGTGTGAGGTAATGACTTAATCCTTTGTTCTTTACTCTCTTTTCCGTTAAATTAGTGTTAACCCACCCCCTCGTCTTTGTGGTTACCCCCTTGGATCATTTTGACTCTCTTTTCTATCTACTTGAGATGAATTAACCGTAAACAAAACCCTGATTTCGTGAGAAGGTTAATCCAGTCAAGGGGAGAGTTTTGGGTAATCTATTGATGCTAATGGTTAGTTTTCCCTCACCCTTTTGGCTTAGGGAGTTTTAAATTTGAGACTTAGGTCAAGATTACTTGAAATCCGGATTGAAAACGAGTAATCAGAGGCCTGAGTTTCGGATTGAAACTCACTATTTTTGGGGCGGTCACTAGTGGCGGTTGCTCAACCTAAGCGACCGGCCCAAGCGACCGGCTGGTAAACAGAGACCAAATGGTTTTTGGTTCTGATTCAAATTGATTCATTTAACTTATATGTTACTGTAACCCGTGTATAGGTAATCACTTTGATTTGAACGAAAAGTCATATAATAGTTATCGGATTTCATTATACTTTACGGACAATCTTACTTATATGCTATTGCGTAAGGACAATTCATCCTATCTCTTGGATAGACTTATAATATGTTAATCTAGTGTATATTTGAAATCATATTTCTTTATATATGCTGATGTTTTTATGTCTTATATAGAAATCATATTACTTTACTGCTGTTTGTCTTACTTATATACATATTGTGTTGATTATGAATGTTATGTATTGATGGTAGTTGGTTTATGGTTCTGATGGATGAGGTATCTATTTTGGGATATCTTAGCTAGGGATATCAGAAGGCTGTGGAATGGGACACATGCCTGCTGATGTCTCTAGCACTGTCTTTACTATTTAGTAGAGTCTAGAATTGCATGGTTAGGTACCCCACATGCTACTACCCTTTCGGTAGGGGGATTGAAACCGAGTGACCCGTGATGATAGTGATGTGACATTGTGGTCCACCGTTAGTCATATAAATGGTAGGGTTCCATATGTTAGGGTTGGGCTCATGGATGTCCAAGGATTGGACCGGGTGTCGTGAGGAATCATGAGAGCATCCGCCCCAATAATATGTGGATGACCATAGGGTTAAGGAGTGGAGTCCAACAGCGGTAGCCAGTCCGTGAGGATTCTCTCTCCTAGGTTGCGAAGGATACTGAACCGAGTTGGTTGGTGCCATAGGGGATGTATCTGGACCTCATGTAGACATGTAACCAGTATGACCTTGAATTGGATTAGAAACTCCGACATGCGCCAGTACTCATTACCAATGGTCGTGGTAAGAGAGTGTTGACTTAACCCCCACCCATGGAATTGAGAGCCAGTGTGGACTTTCCCTTTTCCCAGGATCCTACAGAGGTAGCCAGTCCTTGCCGAATCAGAGTGATGAGACTTACCCAGAGGAGGGCTGGTGTATAACTTAAAGCATGTCAACTATTAGAGACCTGCATAGTTAGAAATCATAGTATCATTCATACTTTGCATTCATTCATATTATTTATGTATCTTGGCATTGTTGGATAATTGATGGGATTTGTGATTGTTTCTTACTGAGTTCTCTAGAACTCACGTCTTTATTTTGTATTGTTTATTAGCCTCACAGAAGAAGGAATTATACAGGAGGATGGACTGGTTTCCTATGAAGGAACCATCCCCTATGAAGAAGATGTGGCACCGTCAGTGGGAGATGGAAATAGCATGTGCGGGAGCTCCTGCAGCTGCATGGAGTGCGCTTATCGCACCTATTGATGATCAAAGACGGAAGGTAGTCAAAAAGTTCGCTCGGCAAATAGAGTTGAATTGGAGAACACCTTACCTTGAGATCCATGAAAAACACTTTTTAGATTTAGAAAAGGAAACTAGGAAGAAATTGATATAACTCTTTTGTTTACTTCCGCTGAACCCTTATCCATTTTATTCATTATTTCTTTCCTTTATTATTGTTATTTGAGTATTTTGGACTCCTGTAATTCATTTAATTCAGTTATTGAATAGTCTTTGCTCTTGATTATCTTTATTTGTCTTAAATATTGTTGATAGACTAAAACCTTGGATCTTGTGACGGATCGCACCCACGGGTTGTCGGGCGGGTAACCGAGACCGGCGGGTGGGGTGTGACATAGGCTTTGGCCAAAAACCCTAAATTCGACCCTAATTTAATCTCATCTTGAAACGGAACTTTGGGGTCTTCAATTTGACGGTATTAGGGTCCCAAAACAACCTTTTGAACACCCCAATTGGTTCTCAAACAAACACACCCCCCCCCAAAAAAATTTGGCTCTTGCGAAAACCCGCAGGTGTCTCTAAGAGGTTCGAATTGGTTTCCAATGCAAAAGATTGCATGAACCAATTCGCAAAAAGATTGGAAAGCATTAATGTGACCATAGGAAGCGTTCAACATAACCCAACAATGAAAACCAACACAACAATGCAAAAGATCCTATCTCCATTGCATTCAGAAGAGAGATTGCGAAGGGTTATTGAATATCCTTACCTTATCGCGCGATTTCCTTTCTTTCTTGCACTTTGGCATCACCCAAGGAGTGAAGAAGCTTAAAAATCACGAGCTCTCCTTATCTCCCACATTCTCAGCCTCTTTTTTGCATAAACAATGCTTTTATGGGGTTAGAGAATCATAAAATAGGGTTTAAAACCTGAAATCCTGAAGCTGCCCCAAAACTGGGATGGGTGGTTGTCACGCCCTCCCAGCCGGTACCCTATCTGGCATACCCGAGAGTGTGATCCACAGCCCGAAGATCGGGTATCGGTGATCAACCTCCCACTAACAATAACATAATCTGAACAACCATAACAGAGTGCGGAGTAATCTGATCCATTGAAAGATGATCTAAACGAACGATATAGATATATCGTGTCGCGGATAGTAGTGGCAATCCCACTTTACATCCGGGAGTGCTCTGATACTAGATGCTAATCCCAGGCAAGTACATTGGGTAACTAAATTATTCTCCACTTTGTGCGACATCCTTGTAGGTGTAGATCTCATTAGCACGGCGCTTCCACTCTGGTCGGACTGCATCGTCGGCTACCACCCGTGGGATCTTCGAGTTTGTGGTAACCGCAATCCCTTCCTGGAGTATGTCTCTTCGCCTTGCGCTTCCTCTGGCCGTCATAGTATTCCTCTGCAGGATAGTCTCAACATTGTACAATGGATGGTTTCGAACTCGTAGCGCTTATCCATTCATAAATGGCGGATTCCGAACAATCATAAATGCAATATGATATGAGACAACAATGTGAATGAATCTACTCTAAGTATCTGGTCTCTATTGGCAGACATGCTTTAAGTCATGCACCGTACTTCTTTAGGAAAGTCCACTCACATCCTCAACCATTTAAGATATCTTGGATTCTCTCACGGATCATTTCACCGGTCTTGAGCAGCCGATTGGTATGGGTCCTTCATCCCTCGGACAAACCTTGGCGGGGGGTTAGTCAACACACTCTCTCACAACCATTTGGTATGTCTGGCGCGCATGTCGGTATCCTAGCCTGCAGTCTTCTACTTGGTTACATCAGTCAGATCCAGATACTTCCATTCCTCGTCCCCGCGATCCTTTCCGGTATCCTTCACACTAGAGTCGGCGTATCCTATGGCACCGACCAACTCGGACTACGGACTCATCAACCCTATTGCTTATCCACATATGGTACGGAGCTCTCACGTCCTCTCACGGGTTGGTTACCGGTCTTAGCGCCCGTGAGCCCAAGTCTAACCATATGCAACCCTACCAACAATGGCCCCCACAATGTGATTCCTGTCCTCTCACGGGTTGGTTACCGGTCTTGAGCGCCCATGAATCCCCATTGCTACCACGGGTCGTTCGGTCTCAATACCCCTCCGATTAGGGTCCGACATACAGACATCCTAGCCAAACACTACTAGACAATCCTATATTGTCATCCAACGGTTTAGGAAGGTGTCCAGAGGGCATCTCCGGAAACATCCCATAATATTCCCGTAGTAGTCCAGGACAAGTGTCAGGACACCTCTCCTTTCCAAACCATACGTAGCATACACATGCATCAATTCATATCATCACATATATGGTAACTCCATATATGGAAAGAATCGGTATAACAATCACTTGTATAACATTGGTAAGTAAATCATACATGAATCAATTCAATATGAATAGTAATGCTCTGTAATCAAGTTATGCAACAGTAGAATATCATTGTAAGAATCTAATTTAGGAAACATATTAATGATATTCAAATATAGAAACTAGATTCATGCTATCTATGTAATTAAGGAAATAACCATCCTTACCTTTTATAACTCCAAAGAATCCAAGAATCAGTGATCTTGGCAAACTTGAGAGAGGTCCTAAACAGTATATACAACATATTAGGAAAGATCCCTACAGAAAGATACCAAAACATCCGAACCACCATTCTGAGTTGCTTGTACTCATTGGTCGAGTGGATTGGTCGAGTGGTCCAGCCCAATCGGTCACCAATGCAGACGATGCTTAGAATCGGTTTTGAGATATGAAATCCGAATTTGGTGGTTCAAGGGTACTAATCAGGGGTAGACTACATCGTAGTATTCTAACATATAGGGGACCTCAAAACACTAATCAAATCAAGGTATCAAGATCCAAATTAGGAAACAAGTTACCATAAATAAATCAAACATGGATCTTGATGAATTTTGAAATAGAACAAAGATAAGAACTATAGGAGGATGGATCATTGCTTTTGGTAATGAAAACATGAAAACATGCATAGGTCTTCATGGAATAAGGCTTAGAAGCATAAATCTAAATAAGGAAATAAACCTACCATATATGTACTATCATGCATCATGAAGAACACATAGTAAGGTAGAAGAGAACAACTAGAATTCTATGGATTATGGATCATAGAAAGAAAACACAACCATTAACCACTAACATGATCAATGAAAGAAGATCCAAAGAGATCGGAATTCAGATTAGGAAATTACGAGATTAAATCATGGTTTGATCATGAATCCTTCAAAGCTTGCAATGATCATGGTTAAGATCATTGTTCTAGCCTTAAATCCTTAGGATGATCATGAGAACATGTTCGAGATGTTTGCACAGAGGATGCAGCATCTCTTCTCGGTCTCAACTCAAAAGGAAAGAAAAACAAAGATGTAGGAGAAGAAGAGAGAGTAGACATACCTTTTGATGCAAAAGAAGAGTTCCGACGAAGATCCGCCAAGAAAACTCCAAGGATGCAAGAGAGATGACTTGCGGAGGTCTTTGGTTCGTTCCGGAGGGTTTGGAGGCAGCAAATACGAAGTGGACTCGAGGTTAGACTTAAATAGAGCAAGAATCAACCTAATTGCCAAAGACAGCCCCATTGGTCGAGTGGATTGGTCGACTGGCCCATCGACCAATCGGTCGACCAATGCACTACAACAAGGCCAAAGCAGGGAATTGAGGCCCGGATCAAATCCAAACCTAAGGGGTTTTGTACACAGTCAAGTGACTTACCTAGTAGGTAGAAATGCCTTCAAACCAAATAGAGAGCACTCCAAGTCCATCAACTAATTAGATCTTCATCAGGATTCTGCTTCCATAAATAGAACCTCATCATCAACCTTCATGGATTCAAAGCCAGACACCAAGTCCTCTACTGGGATGGCCCAAAGCTGACTTCTTACTTTACTTCGGGTCATCGGACCTACAAATAACAAGGTTTCCGGGTCAAGGTTAGGGCTGGGTTTCACGGTGGTTGGTCCAACCGAGCAACCACCTCTGACCAACCGGCCCTATATCTCCTTAACGAGAAGGCTGATTGCAACGGGCTTCAGAGGATAAAAAGGTCATTTCAAGGGTTGATCATTGGTATAGTTTACCTCAAATTTCAAATCCTCTAGCATTGGTTTACACATGCCAAAACCTCCTTTTTATGCCTTCACGACTGATCTTCTCTCTTCTTTTGAAATCCATTAGAGTGATAGGTCTTCATCATGGTCATCCACCTCCATAGGTTTGATTTTCGAACACTCGGGCTCAACTCGTATGGTCTAGATTTGTCACTTACTTGTACTCTGGGTCACAGGACAAGGGGATGATGACAGACAAATGGCAAACACTTTTCAAAATATTGAACAGTAGGCTATGAGACAATATTGTCAAGATGTGTTGGCTTAGCCAGAGAAGCAACATATAGAGGCAATTGTTAAGCAATCGTCTCCAGGCCCTATCTACTCCACTCTCTCAACTAATTAGGTACCCACCCCAACCGTACAAGACATATCACCCTCCCTTCATTCTACCATCTCTCTCCCCTCCCCTACACAGAACTTTCTATTTTAGTGCCCACAACACTCTTAAGGAAATATTATCATTGCTCCACCATTTGTCCTTTGGTCAACAATGATAACTAGCTACTCACTTCTTCCTACAGCTGCCTCCATGCCACAACCTACAATGGCAAATATTCCTACACCTACCCCACTCACCTACAATCCCCAAGCAGCCCTGACTGAATCACATGAACCCAAGTTAGGTGCACAAAAAATTGCCATGGGCCCTCACACCCACAACTCAGGCCCATTTCTTGATAGACCTCAACTGACCATAGTAATCTGCAACCTATTACCTAACTAGCAGAAGCCCAGATCGAGTTAGCCTATACAATTCAAATATTCCATAGCCACCTACCCAAGGCCCACCTGCACCAGTCACATAGTATCTACTGCAACCCTCAAAAAGTCCTCCCTTATGATCTCTGAGAATTCAAAAGCTTGTACCAAGGCCAAGAGGGTAGGCCAAAGAAAAAGGATACTCTTGAGTTAATGGTGGAAGTCTGTCAAGAAGAATTACACAACTCTGAATGTTCTCCTAATGAGCATTTTTTAACGTCAAGTTACTAACTCTATGAAATAGAGTTAATTCTAGTAATTTTATACTTGAGATAGCTTGATTCAAGAGTATCTTCTCTTTGTTTTAGTATTAATTCTCATTAAGTTTTGTTTTAGTGAATCTTAGTGTTTTAAATCTTGTAAAGGTCTTTTATGTCATTTATGCATGGATTTCCCTTGAATTAATGGATGGAATTGATCAGTCCTCTTTTTCTTGGCATTGTAGGAAAAGAACTATAAAGGATGAAGAAATGCCATGAGGCATAGAAGAGGAACAAAGAACAAGTCTTCTCAGTTTGCTGTAGAGATGCTGCAGCATTGCAATATCATGATTTTCCCAGATTGAACACACGTGACATCATCTAGTGAAAATTACTGAAAAGGGCTAACTAATGAGATATTCTTCTTGTCATTCCATGAAGGATCTTAGCCGTTGATATAAAAAGAAAATGTTCTAATACAATCCACTCTTACCCTATCACTTTGGGGGGGGAAATAAAAAAGCGGAAGAGCAGAAGAGAAAGAGAAGAACCAGAGATGGAGAGGGAGCTCGTGCATGAGGAAGAGCTGCTGGAGATAGGGAGCTAGAGCATGTGGAGGCATTCTCCTAGTTTTCTATTTGGTTTTATAGTTCATACTTCTTCATATTCTCGCTGAACTGTGTTAATGGCTGCTTTTATTTCTCTGTATTTGAATTTTCATATGAGCTAATTTTTTATTTTGTTGGGATGATAAGAGTACCCAAATCTGTGATTTGAGCTGTGATTATCCAGCTTGATGTAGCTCTGTTGTAGCACAGTTTAATATCAATGTATTCAATATGCATGTTTTTGAGTAATTTCATTTATTGATTGACCATCAGTGAGTGAATGTTGTGGTTTTAGTTAATTGGAAAGTTAATTAGAGCTAGATCAGTGTTGAATAGCGTGAGTTAGCTTGATCCTTATGTGGGTTTAGCTAATTAGTAGGTAGGATAAGAATACTCACCTGTCTCACGTAACCATTATTGGAACTCGGTCGTAATTCGCATTTTCTGTTCAATTCTCCATAGGAATATGAGGGCTTTGAAATAGGATGTTAGTGAATATGTGGATTGGAAGATACCCGTGTGAAATTGTGTTCCGGGTTCTTTGATACGCCTTGTGCGGCAGCATTGCTATAGCATTCACAACCCAAATTCAGGGGAAGGAAAGTTGATTCCCAACATTCATACCACTTATCATAGTTCCTTCTATTGCGTGCTCTCCATTTAGGATCTCTAGTTTTAATTCACTCATCCTCCCGTTTATTTAGTTCATTAATCACAAAGTAATTTTGTCAATCTTGTTAAAATTAGTCTTCCCTTTACATTGATAGTTAACGATAAATTTCTCCGTGGGATCGATACTCTAGTTATTATTTACTACTTGATTGCAACACGTGCACTTGCATAGCATTTTTAGACACAAGCAAACACAAGTCCCGTGGTGACGGGGGGTTATCAGTCACCCAAGATGTAACAAAATTATTATCATAGAGCTGTCGTGGCCTAGGGAATCCCACGTACAGTTCACACACTAAAAAGTCTTATAAAGGTTGATTCCTCGAAAATGGTGTTTGTTGTGGAGACTAAATGTACAAGTGAAGTAATCAACAAGGTGCAACATAGAATTCAGTTTGATAAATTCTTTTCTGTTGATGCTATAGGGGTGGCTGGAGGATTAGTTCTATTTTGGAAGCAAGGAGTTGAAGTGCGAGTGAATAAAGCAGATGATAACTTGATTGACTGTGAGATATATTTATCTAATGTCTCTAAATTTCTACTTACCGTTGTTTACGAGGATCCTCAAAAAGAACATTGGCAAGCTGTGTGGAATTGGCTGAAGCAACTGGGTACAAATCGTGATGAAGCATGGTGTTGCGTGGAGGACTTTAATTCCCCTTTGAGTCGGGTAGAAAAGGAGGGGGCAATCAAAAAAATAGGAAATAAATGCAAGCTTTTCAGGACTCTACTTGACCATTGTTGCTTGTTGGATTTGGGGTTCAATGGGCCATAGTATACATGGCACAATATAAGAGCAGAGTTGGCAAATATTAAAGTCCGTCTAGACCTGTGCTTAGCTAATCCAGCATGGAGGTTTAAGTTTGATGATGTAGCTGGGTTTGTTAAGTTTGGGTTTGCTTCAGACCATACCCACTTGTTCTAGATCTGGAAGGTTGTGGTGCTAAAGGATTACGACCTTTTTGCTTTGAGGAGCATGGTTCATGCATCCACAATGTAGAGATGTTCTACAAAAGGCTTGGGAGCAGTAAAATGATGGTGATGCAGCACAGCTTTTGGAAAGCAAGTTGAATAGGTGCAAACATTTTGGTGTGGAATAAGGAATTTTTTTGGGTAGCATTGCACAACTTAAGGCAGAACTTCTTACCATCCAATCAAGAAAGGGTAATCATGACTATTTGAGGTCAGAAGAGGAACAACTCAATAGGGAGGATATGCCATTGTGCCAAAGTCTTGAATTGATTGGATTCGTGACAGGGATTGGAATTCATCCTTCTTCCATGTAAATACTATCCGCCAGTGTAGGCAAAGGAATCACATCTTCAAACTCAAACTCCAAAATGGTGAGTGGACCCAGTCTTGTGATAAAGTGTATACTGAACTATTAAATAACTTCTCAGAAATTGTGACTCCGAAAGGAGTGGATGAGAATGACATTGAGTTAGCCCTTCAAAGTGTTGGTTCAGTGGTTACAAATGAGGTAAATGAATTGTTAGTCAAAGTACCTTCTGAAGCTTGAATTTATTATGCACTCAAAGAGATGGATCCTCTTAAATTGTCGAGACCGGATGGATTTCCACCCACATTTTTGGCAGGTTATTAATGATGAAATTGTGGATTCCATTTCTAACTTTTTTCAAACAGGTTTTCTGTGTGGGTCTCTTAACCGAACCATGGTTTGCCTTATTCCAAAGAATCAGAGCCCAGAAATGGCTGAGCAATTCAGATCCATCAGCTTATGAGGCGCGGTCGTGAAGTTGATTACCAAGATCATGGTGACAAGGTTGAAGATCTAGTTAAAAGATATCATATCTCCTTCACAGTCAACCTTTGTTCCAGAGAGACTGGTCTTGGATAATATCTTCATAGATCATGAGCTTTTTCACTACATAAAGCATAGGAAGAAGGGCAAAAAGAAATTCATGGCAGCAAACTTGATATGAAGAAAGCCTACGACCAACTAGAATGGCCCTTCATTCGTGCTACATTGATTAAGCTTGGATTCTCTCCTACATCAGTCAAGCTGGTGATGGCTTGTATTACAACAGTATCTTACTCACTTTTGGCCAGTGCAGTAGAGAGAGGTACTTTTATTCCCTCCCGAGGTATTTGACAAGGTGATTCTTGTGTGGTTGTCTCTCAGATCCCCCCCACCACCACCTACTCATTTACTTTTGCAGTGACTTTTTTTTTTTTTCGAGTGGCCTGATAAAATATGCCTCTCAAGCATTGTTTAGGTTTGTGGGGAGTCGGGAAAAAATGTGAGAGTTGTCTCTGCCTCAATGCTGTTTTGGGTGTTCGGCGGCCTGGGTTTTGGGACATCCAATTGAATTTGGGATCTCTAAGGTAGAGGTGTTCAAGGAGTTAACTAATGCTTGTGGCAGGAATAAAGGGGTGCAAAAACTTCCTCCTCTTGGCTGAAGGCAGAGTGACATTGGTGAAATCAGTGGCAGGCTCACTTTCTACTTATGCAGCATCTCATTTTAGCCTACCACAATCACACCATGATAAGGTTAGGAAAGCTATGACACAATGCTTATGGGGCCAAAAGGATGATGAACATAGGATCCATTGGATTTCATGATCAAGACTTTTTCAATCCAAGGAAAAGGGTGGCATGGAGCTGAGGGACCCAACACTTCATAACAAAGCACTCTTAGCTAAGGTAGCATGGAAATTATGGCATGAACCTAATACTTTGTGGGCCAAGTTTATGAAGGCTATCTACTTCCCAACGTGAATTTTATGGAAGCAAAACCAGGTACTACGTTATCATGGGCATGGAAAAGTTTATTAATTGGTAGAGAGGTGTTGAAAGAGGGTCTTTCCTAGAAAGTGGGATTGGGCAACCAAATCAGTATTTGGGATGACAACTGGGTGCATGGTTTGCAGGGCTTTAATATTAGGTCAACACAACCGCAGGATGTCCAATTGCAAGGGTGGAGGATTTGACAAATCAGAGAACTAGAAAATGGAAAGATGATGCTCTCAAAGGTGTTAAGAAAATTAATCTTTCTATTACATGTAAGGACGATCAAATGATTCAGGGTGCTTCACAGAATGGTGTGTTCTCTATGAAGTCTACATATTTTGTGTTAATTAATAGAAGAGATGCAAACCAACAAAAACAGCCCTCATCTTCCCGTAGGCATACCTTGGAACACATTGAGTCAAAGGAGTGGAAGAAACTATGGCAGATCAAGACTCTTCCTAAGATTCATAATTTTCTCTATCGTGTTTGTGCAGAGGGAGTGTCATCAACAGAGAATCTGAGAAGGAGACAAATAATAGTGGATCCTGAATGTAAGTGGTGCAATGATCCTCTAGAAATGATGAACCATCTCCTATTTGAATTTCCCTTCTCCAGAGCAGTGTGTAGTGCTAATAATATGGAGTTCTCACATTGGGATGGATCTATTACATCCCTATCGGAGTTTGTTAACCTATTCGTGATCGATTGACTGAGATTTTACCAAAAGTAAAGCAAGAAGGCAACAAGATTTGATAATGGAGTTCGGTCGAGGACCTATGTCTCCGGGACTCAGGTATGAGTCCAATCTACTATAGGATTTGTGAAATACTTAAAGAAGACAGAGAGAAAAATCAGTATACAAGGGTAATCAAAATAGGCACCGAATGCTCCTCACTCAGCCGTCGAGTGCTCCTCATCGTCGCCGGACAATCATCAAGTTGCAGCGGCAAACCAACTCTTAGAGAACAGAACGGAGCCGGAAGAACAGAGAAGAATCGCCATCGCCAGAGACTCACATGCGGAACCAGAAAACCCCAAATTCGATTTGCATACAAAATGAATGAACCAAACCAGCTTTTGATATATACAACACATCTGAACCAAGCCGGTTCAAAGGAAGTGGCTCAACCCAAAAATAAACCAAAAAGACCAAATTACCCTTACAAATCTCCCCCTTAATCAGTAAGCATAAAAATACCCATAAAAGACTGGACTTCAACCGTCATTGTCCAAGTGTACCTGTAAGACAAAAAGAAAAGAGACCAACAATACAAACAAATACAAATATGCAAAATACCTAGACAAGTGCAACTAATCATGCAACAATGAAGGACTCCCTGCAGGTACACCATGCAACAAATGCAACAGGTAGAGAAGCCCCTAAACAACAACTCACAATTCAGAACTCAACCAAATACCATGGAGAGTAAACATGCACAAACCAGACATACATCTCATAAAAGAGATAAAACAAACAAGAGCTGTAAAAAATTGGGCATTGGGCAACATCTCCCCTAAAAATGCAACATATGCAAATCTGATAAAACATAAAAAACCACAAGACACACACCACAACCTAAAAGAACAAGTAATATACAACTCAAGACTACATAATATATATATATATATATATATATAACACTAAGAAACAACATCACCAACTCCCAATAAATCAAGACAATGTAAAAACTTGAAAAGAGGCAATGCCTTAGTACCACAATTTGCAGGATTATGCTCAGAACTTACTTTTTCAATTAAAAGCACACCATCAGTTATTTTCTCTCTAAGGGAGAAGCACTTAATATCAATGTGTTTGGTCCTATCATGATAAAATGGGTTTTTACACAAGAAAATAGCACTTTGATTATCAACAAATATAATAGATTTATTCTTTAAAACACCCAACTCACATAACAAACCATTTAACCATATGCACTCCTTCACACAAGGCAACTACAGGATGTTGTTGCACCTTCCAACTGATGCAATTACCAGATATCATGAAGAAATAAGAAGATAATGATTTCCTGTTATCTTTATTACTAGCATAATCAGAGTCAGTATATCCTTCAAGAATTAGGTCACTAGATGAGCACTTTAACACAAGACTTTTATGAACAGTACCTCTCAAGTATCTCAAGAACCACTTGAGAGCAAGCCAGTGCTCCTTACCAAGATTGGACATAAATCTACTCAATACACTAACAGCATGAGCAATATCAGGTCTAATACATATCATGAGATACATAAGAGAACCTAAAAGACTAGAATAAGGGACTTTAGACATTTCATTCTTTTCAAAACTATTTCTAGGACAATGATCATTTGAAAGTTTAAAATGTGTAACTAAAGGAACATTAACTGGTTTACAATTCAGCATATTAAATTTCTCAAGAACCTTTAGCAAATATAAACTTTGACAGACAAACATTGTCCCCCTTAATCCTATAAATTTCAATCCCCAACACCTTCTTGGCTGTCCCAAGCTCCTTCATTTCAAATTCAGACTTTAACTTGCTTTTTACATCTTGAATAAGATTAAAATCAACACAAGCAATCAATCTATCATCAACATAAAGTATTAGATACAAAACAACAGAATCTGAAATGAGAAAATAGAGACAACTGTCATAAACACTTTTCTTAAAACCAACACTCAAAACAAATGAATCAAATTGTTTGTTCCATTGCCTAGGGGCTTGTTTGAGTCCATAGAGGGATTTCTTTAACAAGCAAGCTTGAGTTTCATCTCCTGCTTCCGAGATGCCTAAAGGAAGTTGCATATAAATCCTGTCTTCTAAGTTGCCATGAAGAAAGGCAGTTTTGACTTCCATTTGCTCTATTGTCATTTTTTCCTAAGCAACTAGGGACAACAACAACCTTATAGTCTTATACTTGGCAACAAGGGAAAAATTTTCATCGTAATCAGCCCCTTCTCTCTGGACAAAACCTTTCGCAACTACTCTAGCCTTATACCTCTTGGAGTTATTCACCCCCATCATCTTTAATTTTAAATATCCACTTACAAGGTAACAGCCTATGGTCTTTGGGCTTATCAACTAGCTCCCAAACCTTATTTTTATTCAATGATCCCAACTCCCCATTTATGGCTTGAATCCACAAATCCTTATCCTTGGAATCTAAAGCTTCCTCGTAGGAACTAAGTTCATCAGACCCAAACTCAGAAACTGAATCATCGGTCTCAAGGGCAAAATTGGCTAAATACCTCTTAAGTGGCTTAACCTCTCTCCTCACTCTATCTCTTGCCAGTTGGTAACTACTCAAATCAGGAGCCCCACCCACCTCTTTAGTGGAAGTCACAGGAGAGGGCATTGTTCCAATATCAATGTCAAAAACCACAACCATAGGCTCATTATTACTAGAGCTGGGTTGGGGGGAAATCAAGAGTTCTTTAGGTTCATTAAAATCACTAGTCTGAACAGGATTAAAAGAAATATCAACCTGATCTAAGTCAAATTGAGTGAAGTCAGTCAATCTTTGATCAAGTGGATTAAGATTAGTATTATTAATAGACAAGCAAGGGAATACACTCTCTCTATAGAGAACATCCATACTCACAAAAGTCTTTACACTAGGTATAGATTTGTCCCACAACTTATAGCCTTTAACACCCTCAGGATAACCCAAAAAATATACACTTCTTACTCCTAGGTTCCAACTTGCCAATGATTTGATGAACAAAGGCCTCACAGCCAAACACCCTAAGGTAGTCTAGCTTGGGGGGCTTCCCCCACAACATCTCCTCAGGAGTTTTAAAACCTAAGGTCACAGAAGGGCATCTATTAATCAAGTGAATAGCTATAGTCACAACCTCACCCCAAAACCCCTTGGGAACTCTAGAACTAATAAGCATGCATCTAATTTTATTTAGGATAGTCCTATTCATTTTTTCAACAATGCCATTTTGTTGAGGGGTAGCTTTAATAGTTCTATGCCTTTGAATCCTTTGTCTTTACAAAACCCATTGACACTTCATTTCAAATCCTAATCAATTATCGGTCTAAGTCTTGCTTTCTTCCATTCGTTCTCAACCAAAGCAACCCATTCCTTAAACCGGACAAATGTTTCATCCTTGGACTTCAACAAGAAAATCCAAGTCATCCTAGCGTAGTCATCAACAAGGGATAGAAAATGGTTTCCTCCTAGACAGCGTCTGCTCCCCACAAATCAACATGAATATATTCCAATATGCACTAGATGTGGTCCACCCCGCTCCCTTTGTTGCTTCCTGGTGCGGCTCACAACTCTAGTTTTCAATTTTATCCTTGCCAAATAGGCATTGTTTCTTTAGGTTTGTACCTTTATTACTTCGTCTCCCTGTGCCCCCTTGTCTGTTGCTCCGACAATACATACTAGGCCCATCGTTGTCTCCATCAAACCATCACCCTTCCTATCAACTGCTGTGAATCTTTAGATAGTTCCCCGGTCTTGTATCAAATTCGCCTATCAGGCTCTTTGAATCAGTTTCTCTTTAAATCGGGATATTCTAACATCATGCAGTGCTTTTTGGGGTGAGCTTTACGTGCTAATGCCAATCACATCACATCATCATTGTTTCCCATCATTACTTTGGCATTTCTATCTCGTCGTGGTACCATGCTGAGGACACATTGGTGTACCCAAAATCAATATCCATCCATCTGCCTATCACTTCGTGTCCCTCACAAATATTTTCATACATATTAGCTTGACCATTACTAGAATTAGGCATATCAGAATTAGATGTCTCATTTTTTTTTCAATTTTCTTTTGTATGCAAAACAATTTTTCTTAAAATGACCCACTTTCTTACAGTAAAAACATCTCTTGGTGCTAGAGTCAGATTTATTATTCTCCAGTGTTATTCTTGTTGTTATTAGCATGATTGTCATTTACCTTACCCTTCTCCTTGGGTTTCCCTTGTTTTTAAAAACCCTTGCCCTTAACAAACAAATTTCCCCCACTTCCCTTAGCCTTACAAGAAGCCAAGAACTTTGACTCCCTATTCTTTAAAGCATCAATACATTGGTCAAGGGTAATATTTTGACAAGCATATTTAATAGAATTCTTAACAACAAGATAATCATTATGAAGAGAATTTAACAAGATGATAGACAGGTCTTAGTCATCTAATTTACTCTTCTCCCCAGTACTGGCCAAATCTTGAACTAATTTCTTAAACACATCTAGATTTTGTTCTAGACTGATAGTAAGATCCATTTTAAAACCATACAATATTTCTTTTAAATAAATCCTATTATCCAAGTTCTTTTTCTGGTAAATTTGTTCAAGTTTTGCCCACACTTTGATAGGGGTGTTATCCTCTTCATCTAAGCACTTAATAACACCATCAGTGATGTTCTAGAGCATGCAACCAATTGCATTCTCCATCACTTCAGTCCTCAACATAGGGTCTATGCTTTCAAAGAAAGCATCAGAATCATCTATAGCTCTAAGGAGTCTTTGTTGTGCCATGATAGCCCTAATCTTCCTCTTCCATATTCCAAAATCCCCAGTCCCATCAAACTTTTCTATGTCTACCTTGGAACTTGATAACTCTATGAAATAGAGTTAAGTTTGGTAATTTTATACTTGAGATAGCTTGATTTAAGAGTATTTTATCTTTGTTTTAGTGTTAGTTGTCATTAGATATTGTTTTAGTGAATCTTGTAAAGGTCCTTTATGTCATTCTTGCATGAATTTCTCTTCAATTAATGGATCAATTTGATTAACCCTCTTTCTCTTGGCATTATAGGTGAAGATCCATAATAGAAGAAGAACATGTCCTCTCACTTTACTGTAAAGATTGTTGCAGCATCACGGAGCAGAATATTCCCAGATTGAGTTCACATGGAAATGACTAAAAAGGGCTAGCTAAAGGGGACTTTATTCTTGTAAATACATGATTGTTCTTAGCCCTGGATATCAGAAGGGAATCTTCTAATCCTACAGCCCAGGTTCTACCCTATGATTGAAGGAATTTATAGAGGAAAGAGAGAGAGGGCTGCGATAGAATGGAAGGAGGCAGATTACAATAGAGGAAAGAGGAGAAGAGCTGAGCTCATGTGGAAGAAAGAGACCTGGGAGAAGAAAGCTGGAGCTCATGTGGAAGCATTGCATCTCCTAGTTTTCTATTCAATTTTATAATTCTAGAATCTTATACTCTAGCTGAACGATGTTGATGATTATATATATTTATGTGCTTTTGAATTCTGATATGAGTTAAGTTCTTACTGTGTTGGAATGATAAGAATACCTAAACCTATATTTTGAGTTGTAATTATCCAGTATTCTTTAGTTTTACTATAGTATAGTCTATTATCAATGAATTCAGCATGTTAGTTATTAATTAATTTCATTTATTGACTGATCATCCATGAATTAATGTTGTGATTTTAGTTAACTGGAAAGTTAATTGAATCTAGATGATTGTTGAATGGCGTGGGTTAGTTTAACATTCATTTGGATTTAACTAATTAGTAGGTTGGGTAGAAATACTCACTTGCCTCACGTTGCCATGATTGGAATTGGGTATAAGTTGCATTCTCATTTCATTTCTCCATAGGAATATAAGGATTTTGAATTAGGATGTTCATGCATATGTGGATTGGAAAATGCCATTATGTCATTTTGTTCCAGGTTCTTGATATACTTTGCACTGTAGTATTGCTATAGTATCTGCATTATAAATTCAGGGGAGGGGAAATTGATTCCTAACACTCATATCATTCATTAAAGTTCCTTCTATTTCATATTCTTCATTTAGATTCTCTAGTTTAATTCCCTGTCCTTTGTTTATTTAGTTCATCAATCACAAAGCAATCTTGTTAATCTTGTTTATATTAGTTTTCCTTTTACATTGAAAGTTAAAGATAAAATTCTTCATGGGATCGATATTCTACTTATTATTTACTACTTGATTGCAACACATGCACTTGCATAGCATTTTTAGACACAAGTAACAGAACTCCCCATTGGAGCTTCCAAACTTAGGTACCTAGGGTTTTCACCCAGACCTACAGCTCTACTAGAGCTTGTGGTAACCATACTTGGAGGATAATCCTCCCCAAGCAGACTCAACCCCTTCCTAAACTCCACTTTTAAACCGATAAATCTCACAAATCAGTATATACAAGAAATAATTCAAAAATAATGATATAAACAATTCTGAAAAATATAATTACATGAATTAATCAACCACAATTTGTTAGCTAAACTTATACAATTTACAGCAACATTAAACTATGCATAATTGTTAACACACACGGCCAATATAAACCAAATATAGTGCCAGGCTAACAAAAAATGAATATAATAATGCAGACTTGTATCAATTTCTAGCAAAACTATATTCAGTGATTAATTAAGTAGATTAATCTAATCAAAATACAACCTCGTATATAGACTAACAGCAGAACCGAGCCAATTGATCATTTGAAACAATTATCAGAAGATGCAAACATCAGACTAGCAATAGTAGAAGCAATTTTCAGATCAAGAAACAAAGTAGAGCAATTTATATTACCTATGAGATCAAATAGAAACAAATTAGGAATTAAATGTATACAAACCCTAACTTGTTCAACATCAAACAACCAAAGCTCTTATACCAATCTATAACCTATTTGTGATCGTTCGACTGAGATTTTACCAAAAGTAAAGCAAGAAGGCAACAAGATTTGATAACGGAGTTCGATCCGAGGACCTATGTCTCCGGGACTCAAGTATGAGTCCAATCTACTATGGGATTTGTGAAATACTTACAGAAGACAGAGAGAAAAATCAATAAACAAGAGTAATCAAAATAGGCACTGAATACTCCTCACTCAGCTGTCGAGTGCTCCTCATCGTTGCCGAACAATCATCAAGTTGCAGCGGCAAACCAACTCTTAGAGAATAGGAACGAAGCTGAAGAACAGAGAAGAATCGCCATCGTCAGAGACTCTCATGCGGAACCAGAAAACCCCAAATTTGATTTGCATACAAAATGAATGAACCAAACCAACTTTTGATATATACAACACATCTGAACCAAGCCGGTTCAAAGGAATTGGCTCAACCCAAAAATAAACTGAAAAGACCAGATTACCCTTATAGAGTTGCTAAAACTTTGGAATCACATCTCCTTTCCCTCCAAACAAAAGAGTCGGAAACTCCTTTCTCAAGTATCCTTTGTTTCCTAGAGCCTATGGTTGAATAGGAACGAAATAACTCTAGGAAAATCTCCAGGACTCCCCTTTCAAGTTGCTCAAAGGGTGATGGTAGCATTTCAGGAGTTCTAGACAGTAGATGAGAGGGCAACAATGTTTGATTATCAACACACACACACACACACACACACACACACACACACACACACACACACACACACACACACACACACACACACACACACACACACACACACACACACACACACACACACCTGAAAAGGGGCTAGCTATTAATGACCTAGTGATCTTGGTGTTTTATTGTGATGCTACTTTTGATGAAGCAACAAGGAGAGGAGGCATTGGATTTGCAAGATGGAAAAGCGGATCTTTGGAGATAGCTTGTTCGAAACCACTGCAGATGTCATCAGCTTTAGAGGGGGAGGCTATTGTAGTCAAGGCAGTAGTATTATGGGCTGCAGAAAATAATATGTGATCGTTCGGATGTGGGATTGACTGTTTGGGCCTCTCTAATGCTCTTAGTAGCCTTGATAGGGTCAACTGCTTCAAAATTAATGGCCTTTTGCAGGATATTTGGATTCTATCTAGGGGTTTCAAAAATTATTATTTTAAGTATATGTCTAGAGAGGGTAACTTGTTGGCTCACTCTCTAGCTCAGGAGGCCAGGTCTATTCTAAAGAAGATCTTTGGCCATCATCCACTACCAGGATCCAAGTTCTTTGTAATCAGAACCCAATGTTTTCTGGTTTCGTTCATTAATGAAGTCGTGTTTTCTACCAAAAAAAAAAAAGGGGGGGGGGGGGGGGTTAAACTATGCTCTACCCACTTAAGTGGGGCATATTACCGGGGGCCTGCTTTTTACAATTTGAAAAATTACCTATTATCTACAGTTACATTTTATGTCTTTTTATACCTCGTAGGAAACCCCACCACAATTGGCAACCACCACCCCTCCCCCTACTGGTGACCATTGCCCGCACCTTCCCCACCTCCCCCTACCGGAAATCACCCCCCGTTGTTGCTGACAACTTACGCCTCAGCACCTCCTTTTTCCCCCAAGCAATTTCTCTAATAAAGAGAATTCAATCAAAAGATTTCTCTATAGTTGTGCCTCTCTCAAAGCCATGAGAGAGAGGGGGGGGTAGGGAAAATGTTACACTGTTTGGAGATGATTAAGGGTTTAAGAGGGAAACCAAAGATTCAGGCAAGATCCATTTAGATCTTCAATTGCAGTGACTCTTGAATCTGTAACTAGAACAGAACGCCTCGACGGAGGTTTTTTCAACTCAAATTGAAGGGGAGCTTGAGTAGAAACTCCCAAGGAGGGGTTGATTCCTCAACTCGAACTAAAGCTTAAAGGGTCGGATATTTCAGCAAGTCAAGTTTGGCAACTCAATTGGTTCTTTGTAACTAATTGGGGCTTTTTTAGATTTTGCTACCAAAGGGTAAATACTGAGATCTACCATAGGCAATCAACATCAGGTGAATGCATATATGTTCCCTCACACTCTTCCCAAGACTTGAGAGGAAAAGAGAAAATGGGGAGCTCTACTTTCTTTCTCTCTCCCACAACTCTTAATTCTTGATATCATTAAACTTACAAACCTTAAAAATTTGAATTTGAATTCAGAGACTTATCCTTTACACTCCCCCGCAAGGTCATTGGTTGAGAATAGACAATGAGCTTGGACTTTAAAATTTTGAATCTTGGGGTAGATAAGCCTTTGGTGAGAATGTTTGCGATTTGGTCTCCTGTGGGAACGAATCGGATTTAAAGATTTTTTGTGGCGACTTGTTCACGAACAAAATGATAGTCAATCTCGATATGTTTGGTTCGTGCATGAAAGACTAGATTAATAGCAAGGTAAGTAGCTCCAATATTATCGCAGTATAGAGTTGGTGCAAAAGTGACAACCCCAAGTTCAAGCATTAGCTGATGTAACCATATCAACGGTAGCATTAGCAACCCCTTTGTACTCAAATTTGTAGAGGAGTGGGCCACAGTGGGTTGTTTCTTGGAACTCCAAGAGATCATGTTAGGGCCCAAGTAGACACAATAACCACTTGTAGATCGTCGATCAATAGTTGAACCGGCCCAGCCCGCATCACTAAAGGCAATGAGAGAAAGATTAGTTGTTGGCCGAAATAGAATTCCACGGGATGGGGTCTCTTTTAGATAACGAAGAATTCGCTTAACTGCAGCCTAATCATCAATTGTAGGGCGATGCATATACTAACAAACCCTATTGACAACAAATGCTATATCAAGGTGTGTGAGAGTCAAATACTGAAGGGCACCCACTGTACTTCTATATTGGGATGAATCATCATAGAAGGGAGGTTCCTTAGTGGTTGCTTTGGTGATGGAGGTCGGGGTTGCTACTGATTTGCTTCATGCATATTGGTCCTTCACAAAAGATCTGAAGAATATTTTGACTGGCAAAGATGTAAACGTGAGATGAGCGAGTGACCTCAACCCCTAAAAAGTAGTTTAAGTCACCAAGATCTTTGATGGTGAATTCCTTGCCAATGGCCATAATGACAGAATTAACCTCAGAAGAACAAGATCTAGTGAGGACAATGTCGTCTACATATACAAGAAGATAGATTGTTTGATGTGCTGAAGTACGAAAATAGTGCCGTATCAGATGAGGACTGTGAGAATCCTAGAGTGAGTAAATAAATGCCAAGCCGATGAGACCATGCCCTAGGGGTCTATTTTAAACCATATAAAGCTTTCTGAAGGTGACATACATAAGTAGGTCTCTCTGGATCAATGAAACCCTGTGGTTGAACCATATAAACCTCTCCAGATAATTCACAATTTAAAAATGCATTTTGAACATCCAACTGCTAGTGATAGAATCAAGCGTATGGTAGTAGGTTTGACAACGGCACTAAAAGTGTCAAAATATTCAATTCCTTCACGTTGATGAAATCCCTTGGCGACCAAACGAGCCTTTATAACGTGAAATAGAGTCATCATTGTTTTGTTTGATTATGTAAACCCATTTATTTCCAATCAAATTCACATGGGGCTGATGAGGAACTAGACTCCAAGTACCATTACGTAAGAGAGCATCAAATTTGTCACTCATAGCAAGCCTCCACTTGGGGTCTTTACCGGCAATGGTATATGAGGTGGATTCTGTTTCAGGATTATCAACAAAAGAGGTGACTTGGATGTTCAATTTAGAGATGGGTTTAGGATGACCCATTTTGGATCGGGTTTACACATGGTAAGGTTGAGGTTGAGTTGGTTGGGATGGTGCAAGTGAGTTATGGGCTAGGGTTTTGGGTGGGTTATGGGCTAAGGTTTCGGGTGCAGGGAGAGGTTGTGATAGATATTCCGAAATTTCAAAATTTGAATTTGAATTTGAATTTTGACTGGGAAAGGAGAGTTCAAAATTTGAATTTGAATTCGAAGTTCGGGTTGGATGGGAAAATTCAAATTTTGAATTTGAATTGAATTTCGGGTGGGATGGGAGATTTTCAAATTTTGAATTTGAATTTGAATTTGAAAAGAGATTATCAGCTGTAACTATGGTGGGAGTGGAGTGAGAGCGGGAAGGGTGGTTAAGAGGTTGAGTTGCAAAGGGAAACTTGGTTTCCTCAAAAACTACATGTCTAGAGATGTAGGATTGGCCAAGAGTTGGATCATAACATACATACCCCTTGTGTGAGTTGCTGTATCCAAGAAAGATGCATTGCCTGGAGCGATATTGCAGCTTGTTTTCGTTATAAGGTTGTAACCAATGAAAACATGCACATCCGAAGATTTTAAGAAATAAAAGATCTGGATCTTTGTGATATAACACCTGAAATGGAGATTTATTCCCAAGTACCAATGTATGCATTTTGTTAATTAAGAAGACGGCCGTTTCAAAGGCGGCTGGCCAGAAAATAAGGGGGACTGAAGCACGAGCCATAAGAGCGAGGCATGTTTCTATTATATGTCTATGCTTCCGTTCTACTCTCCCATTTTGTTCATAAGTGTATGAGCATGAATACTAATGAGATATATCATTTTCTTTTTAAAAAAAAAATGATCAAAATATTCATATTCCTTGGCACCATCAGATTGAAAAACTTGAATCTTGGAATTAAAGAGATTGACTGTATAATAATAGAATTGCTTGAATACTAAAATTGCATCAGAACAACATACAAGTGGAAAAATCCATGTAAATCTCCTGTAATCATCCAATAAAGAAATATAATAACTATAACCTTGCATAGATGGTGACAGAGAGGGGCCCCAAATATCAGAGTGCAATAATTGGAATGGAGATATTGCCCTTGATTTATTCAACTTGAAAGGCAATTTATGTGATTTTCCCATCTGGCATGGGACACACAAAACTAGTGAAGTAGATGAAGGTTGGTGCAGCCCGAACTTGCAAAAGAGAGAGTCCAAAGTTCTCTTCGATGGATGCCCTAATTGGTCATGCCACACTTCTTGAGACACATGTTCGTTGAGATGAACAGAGGGAGATGCGGATGGTGAATGGAAGCGATAGAGGCCAACTTCAATTGATCCTTGAAGTAGAATAGTCCCCATTTTGAGATCCTTCACATAGCACGAACTTTGATGAAATTCCATATAAACATCATTATCACATGTAAATTTACTCACAAAGAGCAAATTTTTAGTAATAGAAGGAACATGTAGTACTTTAGATAAAGTAAGAATTTTGGAAGGCGTTGATAGAGAAGCACTTCCAATATTTTTTATATGCAAACCTGAGCCATTACCAATGTGAGGTTGATCAATACCATGGTAAGGCATTGTTGTATCCATGTGGGTTACATTGGATGTAACATGATGAGTGGCACCTAAGTCAGGGTACCAAGAAGGATCAAATGAAGCCGTGGGTCCTGCCAAGAAAGCTTCTGAAGAAGAATTCAGCTTGGAGGCATTGTCACCTAGTGCATAGCAACATTGCACTGTTGTATGATTAGTTTTGTTGTAAATCGTAAATCTGACAAGCAACCATAGGGGTAGAGAGGAGAGGTGGAAGATGTTTTGCATGTTGACCACGATTGGAGTAACCTCGAGCTCGTCCTCTGCCATAGCTGTGAAAGGGGCCACGATTTTGGTTAGTGGGTGGGGGGTTGATCTGGTCGATAGATTAACTTCTAATGAAGGCAAGTCAAGTTGTTGTCTTGTTTGATCTTTGAAGATTTCTTGATTCAGTAAAAGGCCTATGAATCATCAAGGGGAAGAGGGTCAAGATGGGAGGTAATTGAGGTGGCAAAGGATTCATACTCATGGCTTAGGCCATGAAGCATTGTGAGGATAATATCCGCATCAGCAAACTAAGTGAGCAGCGGCGGCAAGATGATCAACAATAGATTTAATATTCTAAACATATTCGGCCATAGAAGAGTGGCCTTTGCGAATTTGCAAAAGTTGGTATTTCAATTGCATTATGCGGGCTTGAGATTGGGAGGCATAAGTCCGTTCAAGGGAATTCCAAGCAACGTGGGAAGTGGTGAGACCAACGATTTGAGAAAGAGCACTTTCAGAAAGGGAAGAGATGATCCAAGATAAGATCATCTAGTCTTGCTTGCGCCATTGAGAATATGCAGGGTTAGGAATGGAGGTTGATGTGGGTGATGTGGTGGAGGGATTGGGTATGGTTTGAGGAGGAGCTGGATTGGTTCCATCGACATAGCCATAAAGGTCATGTGCATGAAGTAGAGGAAGAAATTGCGATTTCCAAAGGAGATATATAGTTGCTTCGATCAAACTTTACAAGTAGGAGAGAAACGATGACGTTGGTAGGTGAAATCAAAGAAGAAGCCATTGTAGTGGTGGAGCTGATCCGGAGGATCGTGTAGACAATGGTAAGAGGCTGAAAAACTGATACCAAGTTAGATTTTCATTTGAGAGAGAATTCTTCCACACTCAAATTAGTGAGTGGGAGATGTATATTAATATTATATGAATTACAATTCAAATATTTGAATTTGAACTACAACTTGTTGATACTTTAACTATAACTCAAACTCTTCTTGATCGGTTGGAGATAAGATCAATCGAGGATAGAGCTAGATACGGTGGATTTGAATTTGAATTTGAATTCAGAGAATTATCCTTTACAATCATTAAACTTACAAACCGGAGTTAGTATCTTAAATTTAATCCAATTTCATCCTATTTATCAAAGAAATTGCTTGGGGCAAAGGCAGAGCCATAAGTATGTCCTAACAACAGTGGGTGATTTCGGCAAGGGGGGTCAGGAAGGTGAGGGCAGTGGGATTTCCAGCAAAGTATAGGAAGAAGATTGGTAAAGGGATAATCCATTCTCCCACCTAAAGATTGGGTAGTGTGAGTGAGAGTCAAGGGCATTAAAATTATTGTACCACACATAAAAGGCAAATTCGTCATTTTAAATTTAAACTAAACAAAAAATTTAACTATAGATAACTGATAAATTTTCAAATTATAAAAAATAAGCATCCACTAATATTTTCCACTTAAAGGAACAGGTCATAGTTTCTCAAAGGGACTCCCAATAAAAAAACACTATAATTTAAATGCTTTCATATATTGGCAATTGTCAAACACATAATGCCTCTCCCACATACACTTCCACCATTCAAGGGAACAAATGACGTTCTCAAACTTGTCAAAGCATGCCTGGAGGTTTTACTTCTCCCTTCCAAGAAACATACACAAGCAACCAACGCCACAAACTGAAACTGATTGGACGAACGGGACAAGACATGATTTTCTCCTTGAATATTTCAAATTCAGTCTTTGGTATTCCGTACCCATTTTCCAATTTTCCTTCTTGAAGACCTCTGACCAAATTCAATTCGTTTCTATAAATGAAGTGTCGTCTAATTCAAATTCAATTCAAAGTTTCAAACCCATACAGTGAACTTTTTGGAAGTTTCTGACTCTTGTCTTCGTTCCTATTATTTCTGTGATTTGAAAGGAAGACTGTGAGAGCCACCCCCTTCCATTCAATGGAACCCAGTTTCTGATTTCAAAGACTTAAAACATGTTCTGCTGTGACTCTTACATACATGCATGCATTTTAGTACTATTGTTCTTCTATGATTCAATTATTCTAGCTACCATTAGGACCAGCAGAAAAAGAAGATGTTTCCAGCTAACGAGATTCTGAATGGTCTAGTTTTTCTAGATGTTCTATAGTCGTGTTGGAATTTGATTCTTCTTTCCCAATTTGTAGTACGGCAACTCTAATTTTGCAGCTCTTACCCAAAAAGGAAAACTTTAATTTTGGAGTCTTGTTAAAAAGATAGATTAAGTCCATCAGATGAAGAAGAGTGTTTTTTTTTTTTTTTTTTTTTCAAATAACGAATTTTTTTTAACTGAGGTTCATCCCAGCAACGCCTCGATCAGAGTCAAACCTACAACCTCTTCACTAGGAGGTGTAGATGTTTTCGTTAGAGCAACTCTGTATTCACATCAGATGAAGTTGATTCCTAGAGAATTTGACAGCAGCATTGATGTTTTTTACCTTTTATTGGTGTATAGTGATGGAGTTACTTTAAAATGTAATTTCAATTTTTTGCATGTTTTGCAAGAGCTGGGACCCACCAATGAAAGTAGAGAATTGTGCTCTCCTTACACCTCTTAATCATATATATACGAGGGAGACTTACCTCTGATCTATTTTATCGATGCAAATAAGTGGATCCCCTCCTCAATGTGTGATGAAAGATGTGAGAATAGCAAAGTATTATCCTTATAGGTAAAGTATCCAAACTCTTTCCGTAGGCCAAAATAAAAATGCATCAACACCTATATGTGATACTGACATCACATAAAAAAGTGGAGAAGTTAGATTTTTTTTTTATTCAAAAAGATTTTTTTTTTTTTTTTGTGTACTGGTGCTTTTTTTATACTAGAAATGAAACGATGGGTGTGAATCCAAGACCTCCCCATGAGAATCTGGGCTTTTTAACCGGTCTACTAACCCACCTTGATTTTATTTAAAAAGATTGTTTGTTAGTTAAACCCCCAAGGAAGAAAAAAACAAAGGGAATAGTCCCAAAGTCTAAAGGTGGGTTTTGGTCAGCATTTCCCACGTGAAGTCTCATTGAACCAAGTTGATCCAATGGACTGCGAGGCCCATAGCTGATAGTGGGCCCATTACTTTAGTTCCCATTGTGTTGACTTCGTGAGCGCTACTTGGGCCTACCTTTGGCAGTTCAAATTAGCTTACCTACTCTAGGCTTTTATTCCTTCTTTGATGTGATCAGCGAAGATTTTATTACCAATAAATAAATAAAAATCAGGAAAGATTTTTTTCTTCTCCCCTTCCCTATGGGGGATTTTGATATAAGGGAATGTGCGAACAACTTGTAGTTTTATGAACTTAGTGATAATGCAGTCACCAAATGGGAAATGATCATTCTGTCACACACATATGCAAGTGACAGGCCCTTTCAAGCAAGGGAATTCACAACTAAATTTGTTGTCTTAAGAATATAATCAAATTTATAACAGATAGTTTGGGAATCAAAATAATACTGAAAAGTGATAATCAAGCTCTAATCTCCATCTTGCACAAACATCCTATGGAGGCCTCGTGGAAGATTTTTCCACAGACTAGCAGGATATTTTGACTATCTGTCTATTGCCCATGTACCTAGGGAAGCAAATTTTGTGGCAGATGCTTTGACAAAAGAAGGAGCATTAATGCAAGAAGCTTTTTTATATGTACATACACCCACTCCTTATGTTAGGCACTTACTATTATTTGGTGCTGTATTACTAGGATGTAATCATGTTTTCTACCTTTAATAAAGATTCCCTCTTACCAAAAAAGTCTACCATGGATACAGGAATTGGTATTGGTATCAAATCAATCGTGCGTGGCTGAAGTAGACCGGTTTACAAACTTATGGAGACGAAAAATATATTAAAACTAAGTCTCTTGAGGCAAAATAATCTAATCAAATGTCATATGACTGATTCACATCAAAATTGGTATCGATCTTGACTAATAGTATGATTAAGGCACTGTAACTGTGATATACGTAAGTATTTCACTAAAAGATTTTCTTGATTTGTTTGAGTTTCTAAGTTCCATGGCAATTGAGTCTGAATAATAATAAAACATGGTAGAATTATTAAAATATTTATCAATTTTTACATAAAGTGGACTATCTTTTATTGTTTCATATTCTTATTAAGTCTTCTAACTGACCTGGTATAGGAGATTTACCGCTACTAGAATTCCAATATGGGCTGGATAGTGTGGGCTAACAGGAATTATTAAATTTTAATGGAAAGTCCAATTAGTTGCCTATATAAGAGATGCTAGGTCCTCATTTAATTAATCATAATGAATCAAAGCACATAAGAAGAGAGTCCAAAGAAAATGGTCGTTCCATTTGGCCAATGCTAATGGGAAGCTAAGAAGAGAGGGTCGTAATGTTAATAAAGAGATCGTTATTCTTAGGAGGCTAAAGAGAATAGAGTCTGCAGCAAATTTTTTTTTTTGGTGAAATAAACTTAAATTAAAAAGATATTAGTGCTAAAAGCACTTACAAATACTAAATATTGTACTATTACAGTCATCCGCCTGATTGGCTGCTATGTTTGCATAGTTTTTAAAATACAATCGAAGCACTAGGTTGGGGAATTCAACATAGTTTACCCGTTTTATTGTCTTAGCCAAATCCATTAATTTTAAGTAATTCCCCAAAATATCATTTTTCTCTTGAGGGACATGGTAACAGCTTTGCAATAAGATGATTGTTAGTCTATATTTCATTTATCTTTATCCCCCTTTCTATTGCTTTATCCATTCCCAACTGTAGGCCAAAAAGCATTGCCTCTAGAATTCCTTTGGTCTTCTTTTTTTCCAAAATTGACAGACTGTAAATGTCTATCTCTGCATATCTTAATGCTCCAACCTACTACTCCTAGCTGCTGGTGAGATATCCCTGCACATATCAAAATATTTTTATTAGATTGTGAAATATTCTTACACCAATTTTCTTCTAGTTCATCTAAAACAAAATTATTGATATTGTTTGCATGAGTAGTCAAAGATGCATTTTCTTCCTCCCTCTGCAATTTCAAAGCCTTGATCCAATGATTTGTGCTTTGTAACCATTAGTCTGCAGCATTTCTGACCGTCTCAAATGAACTCCAAAGAAGGTACGTTGTAACACTCCTCATACTTGTTTTGCAAATATTAAAGGATTATTTTTAAATTTTTAATCTATTTATGCCATCATGGTTAATTTTTGTACGACAGTTTCTGTCAAAATCAACTTACATGAACCCTTATCAAAGGTGTCGACTCTTAACTCCTTCAAAAGAAAAAAAAAATGAATGCTTCATACTCTTCTCCTGTGGTATTTAAATTGACTAAATTGCCAACGCAGAGCTGTTCTAGTGGTTGAAACCAACACTCATAGTGAAGAGGTCGTGGATTCAACTCTGCTGAGGCATATTAATATCCCCATCCCCTGGCTTAATAAAGCCCCTTTATACCAACAAAAAAAAAAGACTAAATTATTCTTTGTATTACCCTACTAATAGACTCTCAACACCAATTAAGTTTTGTTTCAGTAAGCATTCTTCTTCTTCCTATAACTCCATGGAATGACCCTAAAAATACCACCCCCCGTCTTGCTTCCTCCCTCGCAGGGGCAGAACTACAGTTGGGGCCGCGGGGGCCATGGCCATCCCCCATATTTTTAAATTTTTCTATAATTTCTTTAATTTCTTTAATTTTTTTTTCATTTTTTTAGTTTTCCTCTTCACACATATAATTTGGCCCCCTCAATATTGAGAACAATCTTTAAAGGTAAAATAATAGATATAAATGTCATCCCTAGTTAAAAACTAACCCCTCAATCCCTATTTATTCTCCCTCTCTTTTCTCACATCTTTTCTTCTTATTTATTCTCTTCTCTTTCTATAAACATGGGTTAAATGAAATTTTTGAAAAAAAATCTTATTAGATATTTAAAATGTCATTTTTAATTAGAAACTAACTCCTCAATCCCTATTTATTCTTTCATATCTCGTCTCTCCCCTCTCTCCTTTTTTCTTCCTATTTATTCTCTTCCGTTTCTTTCTTCTTATTTATTCTTCACTTTCTATAAGCATGGATTAAGGAAAATTTGGAAAAAAATCTTCTCCACAATTAGGTACTCTTTCTCTTGTTGGGCAAAAAAAAAAGGTATTATTTCTTTTTCTCTATTTATTTATTGTTTTTCTTTTTCTCTATTTTGGTTATTCTCTATTTGATTTTATATTCTTTGTTTATTTATTTCTTCTAAAATTTTTGTTATTTGGTTTTATATTATGAATAAAATGTCTATAGTTAATAAGGTAACTAACTACCATTGGTTTGCATTTCTTACCTATAAAAAATAAATTTTTGCATCTCCTACTCTCCTACCAAAGAAAATTTTGGTTTACATCTGACCTTTTACGGTTGAAGTCATGTGTTTTTTTTTTTTTTTAATTTATTATTATTATTTTTTTTTTACTGATGCTTTAATTTACCTATATATTGTCGGGGGGAAAAATCATTATTAATAATTTACCTTTTTTTTTTCAATTATGTGTGAGGCTCACAAAATATATGTGGACCTATTCCTTAATATAATAAAATAATTCATAGGTGGGACCCCCAAGGGTTTTATAAAGGCTCACACAATATGTGTGGCGAAAAAGCATTGGTGCTTCCCCAATCTGGACTTCCATTCTTTGGCCCCCGCAATATTGAATCCTGGTGCTACCCCTACTCCTTCTAATTATGAAGAAAGTCATTGAGGATGGATTTTTACCTACACTATTAAGGTTACATGTGGTTCACCGAAGAAAAAAAAAAGTTACACGTGCAAATGTATGTAATGGTGTTTATTTAAATATGATGTTCTAAATTGATTTATATAACTCAATTTTACATTGCATACTATCTTGATCCAAACTTGAACAAATTTCATCTTTTTACATGAGACGATTTAGATAAGCTATTAAGTGTAGCTTATTGAACCTAAAAGTATAATACATAATTCCTTCATTAGTGTAGTAGTGCAATTATTAATAATGTTTAAAGTTTTTTAAGTGTCACCCACTATAATGGGGGTGAAATTCTGAGTTTTCTACTATAGTGACTTAAATAAAATGGCACCCATTTGCTAAATTACAAGTCACCTACAGTTAGTGTTTGAATAAAGATTTGTTACGTGACTGGGAAATAACCATATTGTCCTTAGAAAAGTAAAATGACATAATTAACCCATTTAAACCCTCCAATACCCAACCCTTAGGTGGGTGAAAGGATTCTCCCTTCCTATCTTCTACTTACACCATACCAAAAACTGTCCACCTTTGTCGGAAACCACCATAACCTTACCATATTTTTAAGCAATCAGATCTAGTAGAATCTAAAAACCAATCTTCTGTTGATATTGCATTCATTTGCAAACCTAGAACAAGAATGCGGTTATCATAAAATACAAAAATAAGATGTTAGTGTGAGAATGCTTCACCTTACAAAAATAAGAGTTGCAATAGTAGAGTGGAGGAATTAATTGTGCTTATGCTCTCAAGCCAAGTTCTAGCTATATAGCCCTATAATGATGCTGGAATAGATTCTAGAGGCAATACCACGTTTTTAACATATGAGAAAGCAAGCGAGCTTAAGAGAAAGATAGCCAAAGCTAGAAAGTAACGAAAACAACGTTATATTGTTAGAGGAGATTCCAGAGATGATACTACATTCTTAACGTAAAAGCAAATCAACGATCAAGCCGGAGCTAGAAACTAATGATTACTGATTCTTTGATTCGAAGTTTATGTTGAGGTATTTAAGTCATGCCCAACTTAAGGTTAAGGTATTTGAGTCATGCCCAACATATGTTCTAACATAGGCCATCAAATTAATTACGATCCAACAATATAATCGGCCTTTGTGGGAGAGTTCAATTAACTGTAGAACCTAGTGTTGTTCTAAAAATACTAGCTGGAAGAAACGGTCTAGGTATTCCAAACTAAATACTCAATGTGCAATGCTTTAGGGCCTGTTAGGTTATGTGAATCCAGAGATTTCAAATCTCTGGATTCTCAAATGGGAGATTTTTACTTGTTTGGTTGTGTGAATCCCTAGATTTATGAAATCTAGAGATTCACATTTTTACACTAAAAACGTGAATTTGTAGATTTATGGGTATGAGGTGAAATTCAGAGATTTCATCTCTAATATCAAAGCGTTAAACATTTGAACCATAATTCAATAAATATTTTTTTAGGATAAATCTACAAATTCCATTCCAAAAATTCAAGCTAACCAAACAGTTTATTTTATGAACCATGACTCCAGAGATTTGAAGTCTATAGATTTGAAATCTCTAGATTTTTGAAATCTACAGACTCAAGTAACCAAACAGGCCCTTAAGAAACTTTCTACTTAGAACCCTAGTTGCTTAAAACCCTGAACTCTAACAATCTTAAAGCATTACAATTTTTTTTGGAAATTTCGTTCAGGGGAACTACGGAATGGGTTTGGACATTGCTTGAAGTCTTGTGATTCAATTCCTAAATACTATTTCTTGTGAGAAATGTTATCATACATGTACGTTTCTCATTAACTTTCTTCTTAAAATCAAAATACCAATTAATTTTTTGTTCATCTAGATTTGAGGAACGATGCTTCCTTCTTGGTACTCGAAAGGAAAATTAAAAGGTAGATAAAATTGATGACCACTGTCTTTCCTCTTTTGTCAAGTATCAAGAGTACAAAGAATTCGGTCAATTTATGGAATCTAATTGTTATGAGAATTTTATTCGTTTATGCAACCAACCATGTCTTTCAATGACGTTACTTTTTCTTGATCATATATCTTGTCAAAAGAGAGGAAAGGAGTAGCGTTGACAATGCTATTTTGGTTTACTTTTTCATGATTAATTTGTCTTATCAATATCATGATTATAATGAATAATTACTTGACGATGTTTTTGCTTTTGACAATGCATGATTACAGTGAAGTGAATTGATTATTTACTAAATATGATTTGACAATGCAATGAACTAATTACAAAATTATATTTTTAATATTTAATCTATATGTTTTGTTCTTGTTATTTTAGTGTCTAGTCTATACCATATGTGGGAGATATCGGAAACATAAAACATCGGTTTTTTGTGGTTCAAGCTTTTCTTGTTCTTTCAAATTACTTGATTAATTTTAATGAAAGAAAAGAAAATAGCAGTTAGTTAAACTTGCTTAATTTATCTAATAAAAGATTGAATTAAATTATTATATGCATCCTCCCTGATTAATTGTGTTTGTTATCTCTAGGATTGTCATGGATGCCATTCCAATTGATATGGTCAAACTACAAACTTTCAATGGGTTTGAGTTTAATGCAAGGAAAAGAAATTAAGACACAATTTGGTTTAAAGTTTTTAAATGTATTTTGTATGGTACAAACATCCTTTGAAGATACTATTGCAAATGTTGATAAAATACAATGAACAAGAGACGAGGATTTCTATAGAGATTATTTGTTGAATGTCCTGTCAAATAAACTTGTAAAAACCTATAGCAACTGTGAAAGTGCTAAAAAAAAAATATGGGACAACCTAAATGGTCAATATAGAAAGGAGAAAGAACTATCAAAAACTCATCTAATAGACAAATTCATGGACTTCAAATTTGTTGAATATAGATAAATACACCCTAAAGTTATAGACCTAGAAAACCTTAGATCTAAACTACTTACAGAAAAAAATACATGTTTGTGATCAGTTTCTTGTTGAGGCGATTATTTATAAGCTACCTTCGACTTGGCACTCATTTATGACTGAGATGTATAGGAAAAAAGTACATGTGGGGTTGGATAATCTCAAACGATTCATATGAATCAAAGATGATAAAAGACTTAGAAAAAACTTGGAGATGGTGAATAGGCAAAAATCTATTGCGAATATGGTCACTCATCCTAAGTATAACTCTAAGAAAACCAAGTCACACAAAAGTGAAACCAATAAGTTGGAGGTCAAAAAAATATCTTAAAGAAAAAGAATGGCATGTGCCATAATTGTGGAAAATGAGGACACTTTGTAGTTGATTGTAGACTAAGAAAAATGAGTGATGGACATAATAATAAGGAAGAAGTTAATATAATGATTGATAAAATTGAGCCTAAACATTTTGTAGCCATGGTAAATACAAAGAAGATTAAGACCAGTACTTTTTTATTTTGGTTGTTGGACTTAGGAACTACATGTCATGTTTGTCATAAAAAGAACTTATTGACTGATAGAGTTGAGGTTTTAAATACTGTAACAGTTGCAAATGGAACATCAGCCTTGGTGGCCTAGAGGGGAATTGTAAATCTAATTTTATCTTCAGGTAAAATTCAAACTTTAAAATATATTAAAGTAGTTCTTAATTTAGAAAAGAATTTAATTTCACTTAGCCTTTTATGCAGTGATGGCATGTGTATTTCTTTTCATAATGGTAGTATGACTTTATTTGTTAATTGTCACTATTTTGTTGTGTTTATCTAATTTACGATATGTATAAACTGAGTTTAGAAAATGAGATAATAAATTACACTAGTTTAAGTTTAATTGATCCTAAGACATTGCATTGTAGATTAGGACATGTGAACTATAAAAAGAATATCAAGTTTTTTAAACTTATAATATATCGTTAGACACTTTTAAACACTTTAACATATGTGAAGTGTGTGTTTAAACTTGTATTACTAGAATTAATTCTAAATTTTGTGATTTTAAAAAATTTCACAACCCTAGGTGGACAGAAGTATTTAATTACATTTATCGACGATTTTTCTAGATATTGTCATATCTATATCTATCTGTTAAAATCAAAAGATGAAGTTTTTAAAATTTTAAAATTTTTAAGAGAAAGTTGAAAATTAGTTAAACTTTAAAAGACTTAAAAGTGACAAAGGAGGTGAATATTTTTTGACAGAGTTCAAAGCCTTTTATGCCTCTGAGAGTATAATTTTTTAAACTACTGCACCTTATTCACCCCAATCAAATGGCATAGCTGAACTTAAGAACATGAAGCTAACAGAAATGTTAAACTTCTTGTTGTTGACTATTGGCATACCTACCTATTATTGGAGAGAAATAACATTAACTGCTAATCACATTCTATGTTACCCCACTTAAAATTGATTGAAACTCTATGAATTGTGGTAAACATCATCGTAGATTTGAACTCTTAAAGACTTGAGCATGTATTGCTTATGTAAAGATACAAGACCTTAGAAAACCCAATGTAGGATTTAGAACTAATATTTGTATATATCTAGGATGTGCAGAAGAGAGTATTGTTGATTTGTTCTTTGATCTATCAGCCAATGTGGTGATAGAATCTAAAAATACACTATTCTTTGAAGATAAGTTTCTTTGAGATCAATGCATGATCCTACCATATCCTACAATAATGGTTATAGAATCGGTTATAAAATTTGAACTAATTGTTTTTGACACTAATCCTAATATGACATTGAATTAAGATTTAGGCTTACTATCAAAAGGGCCGGATAGAGTACCCAAAAATTTTGGTGAGGACTATATAACCTACCATTTAGAAAATAATCCATCTATAAGGAAGTGATGAGATCCAAGAACTCTTTGCTCTAGGCAGAGGCAACTGATGATAAAATGTACTCTTTACCACAAAAAAACACATAGACTTTAGTTGATTACCTAAAGGTGCTAAGTGTGTGAGTTATAAATAGATCTTGAAGAAGAAACTAAATCTTGATGGATCTGTAGCTCGATATAAAGCATGCTTAGTAGCTAAGGGTTATACTCAAGTCAGTGGAGTGGATTGTTTTTATATCTACCCACTAGTCTGTCATTTAACCATGATTATAATTATTTTTACTTTGGCATCTATTGAACACTATGCTGATATCAAATGGATGAAAAAACAATTTTCCTTAATGGAGACCTAACTGATGAAATCTACATGGACCAACTTAAAAGTTATGTCATGAAAGGTTTCGAAGTAAGTTTTGTAAACTAAATGAATATTTATATGGTCATAAACAAGTACATAAATTATGGTATAAAAAATTTGACAAAACAGTAAAGATCTTTGGGTTTCAAACTAGCAATTCTGATGAATGCATTTACTATAAAACATAATTATTTGTTTATATGTAAATGATATGTTGATTCTTGCTTCTGGTCATTATGTAGTGAATGATATTAAAGAAACCTTAGCTAAAGAATTTGACATTATAAATCTTGATGCTGTAGACTATTCTTGGCATGAAAATAGGGTTTTTTGGGCAAAGAATTACCTTTACCCAATCTAGCTATATTGGAAACAAAAAGCTCATACAGCAAAGATGCCATATGCTTATAACAAAAAGCTTGTACCGAATAATGGTAAAACTGTGAATCAATCAGAATATTTTAACTTGATTAGTAGTCTCATGTATGTAATGGGTTACAATATGCTAGACATATCATATACAATAGACATGATGAGTTACTTCACTAGTAATCCTAGTAAAGAATATTGTGTTGCTCTCAAAAGGCTAATGAGATACCTTAAGGGTACTACAAACTACACTCTTTGTTATACTGGACATCCTCCAATTTTAAAAGGATATTCTGATGCATCTTGGTGCTTAGATTTAGGAAATAGAAAATTCATTGATGATTATATTTTTACACTAGGTGGAGCAGTTGTTGTGTGAAAATTTAAGAGACAGACTTGCATTGCTCTAAGTTCTATGGAATCATAATTATATACTCTAGTCTCAGTAGGAGACGAGGTAGAGTGGATAGGAGATTTGATCTTAGATATTCCATTGGTTAACTTGAAGATAACTTGTTTGAGTTTTGTGATAATCAAACAATGACAATGATAGAAACAACTATAATAGTAAGAAGAAACAAATTAGGCTGAGACAAGTTGTGTTGAATTATCTTATTGAACAAGGAGTAATCACTTTAATTGAGATGAATTAAAAATAGACATGATATATGTCCTTACAAAGAAATTGAACAAAGATTGAACATTCAAAACTATAGGGGAGATGGGGTTAAAGATCATATAGGTAGGTCTTAATCCAACTTTATGTTATTTTAAATTGTTCGAATTTTGTCTAGCCGTAGTTTGCATGGAAAATTACATATTTCAAATAATTTGTTAGGATTATGGAGTTTAAAGGTGTGCAAAATTATTTCACATTGATGATGTAGCAACCTTTCTATGAAGCTTGATTACTTTATTATTTCAAACGAAGAAAATGAAAATTGTTAATATGTTTTAATGATGTTATTATTATATTTATATCTTTCTACATCTGATGATATGTCTTCCGTAGAAGAGTATGTCATTCCAAAATTGATTATACAACCGATAACTGTGATGGACGTGATAACAATAACATTCCAAATGGTAATATAGAATGGTTCTTCATAAAAGAAACCATTTGGATCTTGTTTTTGTATTGAAACTTGATAAGAATATACGTATTTTTTTAGTCATTACATAAATTATAATAAGTTCTTTTGGTAGAACTAGATACTTAAACACAACAACAATAAGTTTTGTCCCAACTAAATGGTGTCGATTAAATGGATTCTTGCCTTCCAATCAATTATGTTTGAGGCCAAGCTAGATACAAGGCATAAGATATGCATATCATTTCTCACTATTTCTCTTAAGGTTATCTTATGTATACCTTTAGCTCTTCTAATTCCTTCAAATTGAATTATATTACTTCTCCGTACATGGGCATTTATCGGTCTCCATTGAATATGACTGTGCCACCTCAAAAGACTTTCCCGAAGCTTATCACTTATGAGAACAACTCCCAAAACAACTCTAATATGATCATTCATTATCTTATATTTCCTAGTTTTTCTACTCATCCATCTTAGCATCCTCATTTCTGCTAGTTTGAGTTTATCTATGATTCTTTTTAACCAATCCGCACAAGTACGATAAGGTAGCTCAAGAGCAAAGTGAGTTCATGACTGCCTAACCTTATTTTATACCTAACATACCAAACGTATGCTCTATGTCATTGAGTGTGCTGATATTGTGACCCTTTCCTCTTTCAATCCTTGGTCCTACACCTTTTGAGAGTGTAATGCCTGGCCTTACACAGCCTAGCCGCCCCGGGGCATTGGGTTTGCTTTCTATTGCCCTCCTCCTTCGACCGCTTCATTGCGCTTCTAGGCTGCATCGACTCGTTGAATACCCGAGTTGAATTGCCTTGGATCAGTCCTATACTAGGTCACAATCAACCCATAACAACTCAAAGACAAAGAGTCCAACACTCTGCACCATACATTATAGCTGGTCGAATGATTGTCCTATAGAATTTTCTTTTAAGCTTTAATGGTATACGTCGATCACGCAAGATCCCAGATGCACCTCTCCACTTTATCCACCCTCTTTTAATTCTTTAGGAAACATCATCGACTATACTTGTATATATTGTTTAAATTGATTGGATTCATAATCTTATGAAATTAATTAACAATTTACAAGGGATGGCGAAATGGAAGAGAACATCTTAATTTGGAGCTTGATGATGAAGATTTACTTGATGAGTACAATCGTTTAAGGCTATGAGGAACTATTAATTTTTTTTCGCACAAATTAAATAGTTTATTTATGTAGAGCCTTTAATTTACTTCAGTTAGATTTATTCTAAAACTCATGATTCTTGTTTAAAAGATTCATTGAATTTAATTGGATATTATTCTTTTTGAAAAGTTATGAATGATTCTATATTGAGTTTAAACATTATATTTCTGGGAGTAATGCTTGAGCCATATGTAGAACATAGGAGGAGATTTTTTAGGTATTTGAGTCATACCCAACTTATAGTTGAGGTATTTCAGTTATACCCAACGTATGTTCTAATCTAGGCCATCGGATTAGTTACAATCCAACAGTGCAATGGACCTTTGTAGGAGAGTTCAATTAAGCATAGAACCTAGTTTTGTTCTACAAATACTAGTTGGAAGCAATGGTCTGAGTATTCCAAACTAGATACTCAGGGTGTAATGCTTTAAACAACCTTCTGCTTAAACCTTGAACTCTAACAGTTTAAACCAATGAAATAATGTTTTGTAATGTCTGTTACTCCACCGTTGATTCATCATTAAAGGAAGAGGATTCGTGTGGGAAGAAGAAGAGACAACCAGGGAATTCTGCTATTTCCTTTTCATGTTTCTCACAAATAAAATGTAATTTTATTTTTTCATTTTTAAGTGAGTATTTGAGATTTGATGTTTCCTATTATGGTATCGTCAACCATGGGAATCCTTTGACCACTCAACACTCTAACTAATTAGAGCCTTTTTTCTTATGGGTGCCATTTTTTCTGTGGAGCATTTTGTCGAACAAATTTACAATTGGGTTTTCCTTCCCTTCCTTTTAGTGTTCAAATTGACAATACTTGGTTTTTGGTTGGAGATTGGAAACAAGTCTACTCTCAATGTTGATTGGGGATTTTGAGGGAATTGGTTGTGTCATACGTGTAATGAAGCTTGTTCATTCAGAATGAAAACCATGAAAACTATGAGATTTATAGTGACCTTCATTTGATAATTTTGTTAATTCCAAAACTAATGATTTTTGTTACATCCCCCCAACCAGTACCCTAATTGTAATACCCAAAGGTGTGATCCACAGTCCTAAAGACAATAATATACCCACATTTCACAATAATATACCCATAGGGCGATCATATACCCACATTTCACAAAAATATATAGAGCAAAGAATAATCATTGTATATATATGTTAAGAAACAATCAAAGAAAGTTCTCAGAACAAATCTCAAAGAATATCAGAGTGCAGAAATAAAATGATACCAATCAAAGAAATAATGGTAGTATAGTAAAAAATAACTTTGTAGATCAATGCGGAAGATAGATCAAACTCTAAAGTATTACAACAGAATAAAAGTATGAAACTAAGTCTATTCCAATTCTTCCATAGGTTCTTCATCTTTTTCTTCTTCGACCTTTGTCTTCTTCACCTTGGGCTTATGCACTTGCATCTTTGAATCAGCATTAACTCACGTTCCCAACAACGAATAAGATGGTGTCTACTACTATCAATATGAGCTATCATAGTGGTCCAGACCGATGTACAGGTTGTACCATTGGTCACCAATTTCTCCCACTGAGTCCGCAGTTGTATCACGTATAGAAGGGTCCTCCGCACTGGTGCTCGGGATCTCTTTCAAACCTGCAAAATCATCTATAAACATATCCCTGAAGGTTGAGCTCAACAGAACTCAACAAGTAGTTCAGTCACAATAAACAATTACAAACAGTTTAGAACATGCATGATGCAAATGATATGAGAAATGATTCAAATATGCTTCTAACTCTATATATGCTCGTCTCTAGTGGTAAACATGCATTAAGATGTCACACCATACTCCTTTGGGTAGTCTCAGTCACTCTTCCCTCAACCATCTTAGTATCTTGGGTTATTCACAGTAATTGGGTCAGGGCATCCATCTCAAATATTCTATGGCTGGGGTTTAAGTCACCACTCTCTCACTCCACCATTGGTATATATGAGTATTGACACATGTCAGGGTTATACCTAATCCTCTACTGAGTCACATCAACTTGGAGTCGGATACCTCCCTTCCGTGCACTAGACAGCTTATTTTGGCATGATAGCCTCCCTTCCGTGCCTAGGTAGTCTGTTCCGGTACTTCCCTCCCTAGAGTCATCATATCCTATGGCTCCAATCAACTCTAACTTTGGACTTTTAACCCTATTGGTCATCCACATATAATAAACGAAAGCTCTTATGTCTTGTAACGCGTTGGTTATCGGTCTTAAGCGCTCATGAGCCCATGCTTATTATGTGTGGCCCTACCAATGAATGACCCCCACAATGTGATTGAGTCCTCTCAGGGGTTGGTTACCGGTCTTAAGTGCCCACAATCCCCATTACTGCCACAAGTCACTCGGCCTCAATACCCTTGCCGATGGGGTTACATATGATGGGGTTTCTTAGCCAAACTCATCTAGACAAGTCCTAGGTATGACATCTAGTAGTTGTGGAAAGTACCAAGGGGCATCATAGGAATGCGTCCCATACCACCTCCACTGGTGTCCAATGACATAAACGCCCCAATGACATTCCCCATTCCACAACCAAAACTTAGGCAATCACATCACATCATGATTCCATAAATATCATAACAAAGTCCGAATCACAATTGAATCAATCACATTCATGCAAGTATGCAATTTACAGAATGAAACATATTCTGGAATTTCAGAAGTATAACATTATAGGAAAAGTACCATTACTATAGCTAACACATGCATATGAGTCTAACATATTAAAGCAAATAACCATGTTAATTGTGAGTAAACGTACTCACATTATATCTGATTCGCTAACTCCAAAGAAAAGAGATCAAAGGGGGTAGGTCCAAAGTCTCCAAAATAACCCTAATAAAACAAGTATGGAACATAAGGAACAAACCCTAATGATTGGAGACAAAATGGTGTCAAAACAGGGAAAGTTGCTATCCAAGACACCCTTGGTCGCTTAGGGCTACCAAGGCAGTTGACCAAGCAGACTGTATATGGACATAAAACCTAAGTTTTTATCAGAAACTCATCGATTGAGTTCCAATCACTCCAAAATTAATAGGAAAATTCTAAAATAGTATAAGAAGACTATCTAGCATGATCTAAGCATCCAACATGCTCATTGGAATAGAAATCTATTGAATCACATAATAGGCTTAATACAAAATTAGTCCGTAGTTTTCATGGATAGACTAGAATGAATGGGGATTCATTCTAGAGATAAGAAAACAGTAGATCATGGTAAAAAATTCACTTAAGAATAGATCTAGCATAGATTATAAGTCAAACAACACAAGTAGAATTAAATCATAAAGATTATACTAGATTTAATACCGAAATCACGCCATGTTGTCCACAAAAAGAATAGAGTGAATGGGGATTCACTCTAAGAATATGAGGATCAAATATTAGATCATTATAGTAGTATAAGACCTTCCTCATAATCATAACAATGGGTTGAATAGAAGACATCGAATAGATCTAAAGAGAATAGAAGCGAATACTAACCTTGTAGAAGAATATTCAATGGAAGAATCTCTCATGGATGCTTGGGACCTTCCTTGGCCTTGAAGAGGAAACTCTAGGGTTCTTCTCACGTTCTCTAATAGCTTAAAGGCAAAGTGGTTCGAATTAAATTGAAGTTTGAATATACAAGGATCCAAAAACCTAGTTTTCTAAAAAGTGACAATTCTGCCTTGGACCATCTTTGGTTGCTTGAGGTGACCAAGGCAATCAATCAAGGCAGTGCTTGTTGGTCAAAAGGTGAGTTTTGGTCTCCGAAAGCCACAAGCTCCACTTGGGTCCTCTTCCAACTTAAGAGAGAGAGTCTAACCTGATTGTGTAGGACCTTCCCAGGATGTCATCACAGTACTCAAAATCCATCTTCCAAGTCATCATCATTCAAGCTACATCTTCTATCAAAGTCAGTCAGGGTTTCCATAGTAGGACCTTCATTGTCAACCTCCATTGGTTCTAGGTCAAATCCAGTGGGTTTGAATGAGAGGGTCCACAGTTGTCTTCTACCTTGACTTCAGTAGAACCTACAATATAGAGTTTTGGATTAGGGTTGTGAGGGATTTCACAATCTTTCTCATCTACAGAATCCATGGAAGAAGAAGACAAACTGGGAAGCGCAACAACTTCGTGAGCATTGAGCAAACTCATGTGATTTTAGTGAAGAGAGTATGTTGGTTTCTGGCAAAGGTGAACCGTTTTTGAGGTGTAGGTAGGTGAAGGGAGAATCTCTTCACCCACCTAAGTGTTGGGTATGAGAGGGTTTAAATTTTATAATTACGCCATTTTACTTTTCTAAGGGCAATATGGTCATTTCCCAAGTCCCTTAACATAATCTTGATTCAAACCTTCACTGTGGGTAATTTATAATTTAGCGAGTGGGTGCATTCTATCTTGAACCAAAAAGAAAAAAAGCCTTGCATTCTATATGCTACTATGTCATACTAGAGGGAACCTTGGATCGAAACGGTATTGGTTAACACATTTTCCTTATGTTTATTTAAAAAAAAAACACATTTATACCATTGCAGAGTTGTTCTGTTGGTAATTAGACCTATAAACGGATCGGATTCGGCTCGAATACACCAGTATCCGAATCCGATTATCAAATCCGCTATCCGAATCCGAATCCTGCAAAAATTTAGAGAAGGCATCCAAATTCGAATCCGAAACTTTATCGGATATCCGATAATAATCCAATCCGATAAACTATCCGATTATTGATTGATACTTGTCACTTTTTTATATTTTTTATTATAAATTTCTAATTTCTGATTACCGAAGAGTATTTCCGAATCCGATTACCAGTATCCGAATTCGATTATCATCCATTTTTAAGGGAAAAAAATGTAAATACTTTACTCTATCCGGATAAATTTTTATCCGATAGCAATTATCCGAATCCGAATCCGGTTGCTTAGCGGATGGATACATATATTTTTCGGTAAGAAAAATTCTAGATATGTATATCCTTAAACGAATACGAATGTGAATTCAAAGGCGGATTTCGGCTATCCATTCACAGGTCTATTGGTAATACGAACAACTGTTGGTAAAAAGACCGCTACTTCGATTATGGTTCCTATCCTCACTATATAAAAATCGTCAACTAACATAAACATTTCTCAATTGAAGTTCCAGAACAACTCAAGATCTTTAAGTAAGTGTATATAGTAAACTTGCCTTACATTCAATAGGAAGTAGGCATCCTAGACACTGGGATAACCTGCCATAAGTTTCTCAGTTTTAATTTGGTTCTCTTTGTATCAACCCAAAAAAAAAAACCATAAACATTTCCCTATCGGATCGATGGAAATTAAGCCAGATGTCAATCAGGAGAACCATGTTCGAATTCGGGCATCCGATTCATAAATGGGACAAAATGCCGTTCATTCAATGCGTGAATCAGTTGTAAAGTGCTTTACAGTTTAGGATCAAATCATCAAATGGAGACAAATGGCAACCCTTGTTGGTAATCTTCCGTCGTTGTTCGCAACTTCAGCTTTCACTCAGTCCCGAGCTTCAACTTCTTCGATTTCGAGGGTTCTTCTTCACCAACGAGCTATCCTTGCTCGGCACGCCCAGGTCGTTCGAAGCCGCAGGAATATGGCTCATGAGGGCAAAACAACCCAAGGTAATATAGAAAGAGAAACCAATTCAGATGAACTTCGACTTTGCCATTTTGATTATACATAGCATTTAGAATTCAGGAGATCAGGCAACGCCTTTTAACATGGCTTCTTTGAAATTTGAATTCTCTTTCGTGTCGACATATAGACAGAACTTGAGTTGTTTAGTTTGTTGAGCTTATCCCTCGATTATGTAAAAAACGGCATTATTTGGTGGCACTTTTCTGTTTTGATTTGCCATCGTTATGTTGTATCAATCCTTGATTATCTTTCTCAGGGCGAATAGGGCATTTTCAATTCGTTCCATGTGCTGGTACATTCCAAGTCTTCAAGAATTTCATTTGAATGTGCCCACCAAAAATCGGTCGTTTATTGGATGTACGAAGTAAATAATACAGAGAAAGACACCTCTTTGTTGCCATATTAAGATCTTCATTCATGTTATGTGAGCACTGAGCAGCTATTTATTTTGCTAACTTCATCTTTTATTTGCTTTCCAGTGATTCCACAACAGAGAGTTATAATACCGAATAGCCATGGTGAAAAACTTGTTGGAATATTGCACGATACTGGTTCTACCGAGCTTGTAATCTTGTGCCATGGATTTCGATCCTCCAAGGTTTGTATTACTCTGGCAATAAAGTAAGCAACTAAAATTATTGATCCTACTAAGAGCAGTAGTGTCCTGACGGGACTTTGTGGTTGTATGACCCAAAGTCCCGTCGCATCCCCGAAGTTCTTTATTCATACTAATATTGGTAAGTTAACATCAACACCAAATGAAAAAAATATATTCATTAGAAAAACCAAAGAACCTGCAGGCTTTAGCTGATGATTGCACTTTGATTGTATAGCTGGATATGGTTCTAGCTTGGCCAACTCTGGCATTGCATGTATGTGTTCTTGATTCATTCCTAAGTCTCTGTTTATTATTGAGATGATAGGCTGAAGAACGTCATGATAGACTTGTACTACTAGAGACAACGGTAGAGGTGATGAAGATGGATGATTTGAGTGAAGCTTAACTTGCCACACATTTATACTACTGTGCAGATGATGGATACATAGTGCCAAATTCCCTCAATCCAGCCCAATTTTTTTTTTTTTTGGATGAATAAAGAATATCATTGCTAAAATCCTAAAGGGGAAGAAAGGAGAGGAATGTACAAGAAGAGAGGTGCGGGGAGGGAGCTTCAACTGACTACTTGACTAGTCGGTAATAAGACTATAAGTGAGAGCCTAGTCCCCAGGGAATGACGATTAGCCTGTTCCTTGTGGCATCCAAAACTGGGGGGGGGGGGGGGGGGAGTGCCTGAAGTCTAGTGTAGACATTAAAGCAGATGGCTTTCTAAAGGAAGCCTAGAGATCTTGAGTTGGAGGTCCATCCCCGTAGGTCACATTCCCACCATAAGTGAGGTATCATAACATTGAACACCAACTTTCCAACCAAATCACAAGTAGATGTGCAAGAGAAGGATCTCAAAAGCCATAACCAGTTGCTCTGAAACATGGATATTAGTCAAACCTTCTTCTCCTCAAATCTCTTACAGGAAATGTAGTATCTGGCAAATTAGGTAATACCTGTAGTTTTTTTAATGTATCCAATGCTTCATCCTCCCTCTTCATCCTCAAACATGAAGCATTAAAATATTACCCTTTATAGCTCACATATAAATCTTGCTCTGGTTTGTAGTATGCCAAAAATTTATTATTCTTTGCGTTTCATTTGTCAGTCTTTGTTTCTCATTTTCCATAGCTATCCATTTTGAGCTCAGGTGATTGCACATTGCATCAATCCTTCTATGGATGAAACTTGAGTATGTTTATCAGCAGTCAAAAAGGGACTTGTCTAAACCATATGATATCCATCTTGCTAGTGGTGGCATATAAACCATATGATATCCATCTTGCTGGTGGTGACATATAAACCATATGATATCCATCTTGCTGTTGATGGCATATATTGCATATTCTTAATGGGCACATTTACCTTATTATGTTGTATCCTGCTGTTGCTTCATTATGGGAGGTTCTGTACTTTATTATTCCTATTTTTCTGCTCATACAAGGTTGTGTTTGTCTTAGGTTGGCTGATGACTTTGGTTTATGCTTATAGGAATACGAAACTCTGATGAATCTTGCTGCTGCGTTAGAGAGAGAAGGAATCAGTGTCTTTCGATTTGATTTTGCAGGGAATGGGTAAGTTTGAAAAGTAACTATGACTGAGTTGACTGAGAATTTACCCTGTTGTGTTTCTCTCAACATTGCATATAGATCTTGAGGTTTAATTAACACTAAACATACATATTGACCAGCTATAGTTTAGGATAAGTTTGTTTCTTGTTTCTTTTCCTCCCATTTCGGATGTGGACTGCTCTTGGTTTCTCTTCAAATAATTGGTCATTGGCATATGGAGAAATTCCTAATGTTACAATGATGTAACCAAGGAGGGTGGAACAGCTTTTGGTTCAATTCTTTTACCCACAGCAATAATTCTAGGGTTCTTGGATGGGTTTGAGAAGGGTTTAGGGTTTTAACGAGATCCTAGATGGGATGTTTTCTGGGTGGTTTAGGGTGTTAGGAATGATATGGGATACTCAATTAACAAAACCTAGATGGGTTAGCAGAAAGTCGGATGAAATTAAAATTTAGGGTTTTAACCAAAATGGGGATTGAAACTGGAAAAAGGTAAAATTGGGGAACTTTAGGGTTGTGGGAAGCTTGTGGCTAGGGGAGAATGGGTTTCTTGCCAATCTTGCAATCTTACTATTCTTCTTTTCTTTTCTTTCTTTTCTTTCTGTTCTCCTTTTTCTTTCTTAATTGCGCAAGAGGGAAGGAGCTGTTTCTTGGTCTCAAGTGGAGGGATGAGCTGGAACTTAAGACCAAAGGTTCTTGACGTCCTAAAAAAGGGGGAGGTGTGATTTTGGACTGAAGGTTTGGGAATTGGGACAGCAGGTTTTCTTGAATTTCTTGCTCAGAATTCTTGAGATAAGACTGCCGCTTGGGCTAGGGTTTGGGGAGGGTGGGGGGGGGGGGGGGGGAGAAGGGATGAGGGCTTGGGCTAGGGTTTGGGGAGGGATAATGGCTTGCTCAATGGCTGTTCTTGCTGTGATTGAATGCTGCGATCTGTAACAGAATGGAGAGCTTCAAGATGGAAGAAAGAGAGCTTCTTGACAACTGCAGGGTCCCACTCAAAGGGACCCTACTAAATACCTCCTTGGCTGTAGATTCTCTGAGATTTTCATTCATCATAACTCACTGATTACACCAGTGGCTTTTGAATTTATAGCCATTGCTTAAGGACTCCCAAAAGATTCGATCTAGGACACCCAACTCTAGAGTGTTTTTGGACTCCTACTTAGACTTCACAACTAATTACTGAAATAAAAACTTAATTAGGATTCTTTTATTAGGTAAGAATCCAACTAAAGAAATAAAAAAAAAAAAATTAAAAGACAAGGATGAAATACCCCTTGGGGCTTGCGCTAGCCCTCTTGTGGCTAGTGCTAGGGGCCTGCTTGCTGCTTATATCATACAACATCATTGGATTCAATTCCAGCAATCACAGAAAAGAGGATGAGACTGCTGAGAGAAATTGCAGGCTCTGTACAGCGAGTCTCCCTCCCTCCCCCCTGCCGATTATAGTTATATTGATAGAAGAGTCACAGAGGACTCCATACTGAGTACATGTAGAAATCCTAAAATCGTAGAAAAGAATTAGATTCTTAATCAAGTTAAAGAGAAGAAATGAAACTCCAAATCTAACTAGGAAGGTTTAGAATAACCAAATAGAAACAAAGTAGTAAGCCTCAGGGAGACCCCACTATTGTACTGCTGGAGTCAATCTCTTTTTAACTGTACCCCTCAATGGAGCATACTGTTTACTCATGCTGAGCTTCGTATGAACATGTTGTGAAGCAGGGACTAAACAGAGGCTTGCTTACTAAAGACTAACAGAGTAATAGGCTTTTAGGGCAACTAAAACCTTGAGATTAGGTTCAATGTATCTTATTACCTGTGAATCATCAACAGTCTGCAGTTCATATATCTCCACAGCTCATCCTTTTATTTTTGTGCAATTTTGCTTTTTTATAGTTCAGAGTGCCAGATGAGATTTCTAAAGTAAGCCAGTCACTTAATGTTTAGTTTGACAAAAATGTGGGACCTGATTATTCTTCTCTTTCAGGGAAAGTGAAGGTTCATTTCAGTATGGTAACTATCGCAGAGAAGCTGAAGACTTGCGTGCTGTAGTTCTACATTTTGCTGGGGTTAACCGTCAAATCAGTGCAATCCTTGGTCATAGTAAAGGTTTTCTTCTTTATGCTCACTATTCTGTTGATTTATGTACTCCCATCCAGTACCCACAAAGAGTGAAAAAGTGACAAATCATTTAAGTTTCAAGAGCCACCGATGGTGTAAAACTTTCAAGTGAAATTTCCTGCATTCTGAGCTGCATTTAGGAGGACATGAGTTGACTATTTTTCTTGAAGTGAAATCATAACAGTAGGCAAAATGTTAATTTTATTTAGAGTTTTTTACTTGTCGCCCACTTCAGTGGGGTTGAAACTTCTGACTGCCCACTTCTTACCATTTCAAAAATTACTTGTTACCTATAGTTAGATTTGAACCACTTTTCTGTTAAGTTTGCACCTGAAAAGATGGTTTCGCCCTAATGCCCCTGCTCCCTCACTGTCACTCACTCTCTGTCTTCTCCCTTAAGATCAAGTTTATAATTCTAATCTAATGGTCCATAATTTTTAATCCCTTAACCATAATTTCTCTCTCATCTAACTTATCTTCTTCTTTGAAAACCTAAGTTGTTTTGCCGTCTTCCTCCTTAGCTTTCCTACAACTCGGAAATCTACAACAAGGAACTCCATGGATGACATTGAGATTTTTGGGTCTCTCTTGTCAGACGCTGAGGATGCTCAATCAACGAGAATGCAAAATGAAGATGAGAAATCAATCTATGAAATAATCGACGAATCAGATCGTTGAGGAAAGCAAATGATTATTGCCCAAGATATTTTCCATCTAACATAATCAAAGTTGATATGGGATGTTCTTTACTTGATTTCCTTAAAATCATTAGATAAATACTTATTGGAACACCCCCCCCATCCCCAACACACATGAACACAAAGGACAAAAGATGAAGGTTCTGAGGCTTATCATTCCGACTTAGATGGACACTGTAGCGCCGAGAAATCTGTTTACATGAGCTGTAAGTCGGAAGTTGGGACAATGAATGGATTTTGAATAAATCCTGAACAATAGTAATTTTAGTTGTTCCAACTAGCTCTTTCTGCCGAGCTCGAATTGCAGGTGTTTAGATGCTTAGAATTTTAGTTTTTGCGGTGATTAATAGAGTATCAACTTCTCTTGGTTGGATCTCAAGTCTGGTTTAGCCAATGCTCCTTGATTTTGAGTTTCTTTTTGAGAGAAGTCTCGAATTAGCCGTTGTAATGTTGAATCAACGGTGGAATCGATGATGGAGAAGTGAGTTGCAGAGCATAAAAGTAATTCTACAGTCATGAGAGCAAAACCGTCTTTTTAGGTGCAAACTTAATAGAAAAATGGTTCAAATCTGTGGGTAACAGGTAATTTTTGAAATGGTAAAAAGTGGTCAGTCAGTAATTTTTCCCACTTAAGTGGGCAGTCAAGAGTTTCACCCCCACTTAAGTGGGCGACAAGTAAAAAACTTGTATATATTTAAGGTACAAAATGATCCCCTTTTTATGTTCTTTCATTTATTTCTCTAACTTTAAGGCCTAAGCTCTTGTGCAAGTGATTTCCATTGAAGTGCGTATGCCTTCATATGAATCAATTCTGACACATCTTTTTTTCTTTTTAATATTTATATCAGACTGTTACACCTCCCTTTGAAGAGTGCTCTACTATACTGAAACAAATGCAGTAATTTTTTAAACATTGACTTGAAACACTTGACAATAGTACCTTAGATCTGGGAATAGAGACCAAAAAATTAACAAAAGACCTCCATTATTGTTCAAGAGGTTGTCAGATGTCAGATTTATGCTTCAAGAAAGAAAACTTCTGTCATTATTGAATATATTTAGGGTTCATTAACTGCTCCTTTGTGAATCAAGACATATATTAGTCATATTATGTGAACCAAGTACAGCCAGCAAATTGGAGGAGTTAAATTCCTTTGTTCTTCTGTTAGGACCTAGGATGAGGCCATGTGGAGGAGAGAGAGAGAGAGCATTAGGGTTAGTTGAGGGTTATAAATAGAGGGACAAGTGAGTGGAGAGGGTATCAAATATTTTATGAGAGCTTTCTTAGGCAGTCGTAGGCTGATGGACACTGCTGTGAGGTGTTGGGGTGACTGGCACCATAAAAACCAGAATTTATCTTGTTAATTCTTGCAATTTTGTATTAATTTTCTAATATATTATAAGGATCTTATCAATTGGCATCAAAGCTGTAACGATCCAGGGAGGAGAAATGGCTTTGTCTCTGTTTTCTGGTGATGAAATGGCGCAAGAATGGTTGAATGAAGTCGAATGTTTCTGCAAGCAACATCAAATGGCGCAAGAGTATTGGCTTGGAATAGCTCTTCAGCATTTGGAAGGAAACACGTTGGATTTCGTTTATGCAAGGTCTTGGCCAAAGTGGGATTGGGTAAGTTTCGAGAAGCCCCTGCAGACTGAGTTCGGCGATGGCAACTAGGAAGAACTGAGGGATGACCAAGCAAAAATGATGGAAAGAATATGCCAAGGGAAATCGCCGGCAGAGATCGGTTGATGACTACGATGGTTCCATGCCATGCTTGGAGAAGAGAGAAGAAGAGAATGAGAGTTTTCGTTGTTGAAACCTACCGGATTAATTCAGCAGCGAGAAATAACGACGCTCGATCACTGGTCTGCAAGAAGACGAAGGATTGAAGGACGCTAGAGACAATCGTTGGGAATTTGCAGGCGGCAGCCAAGAGTGTTGTTCGCAGGAAAGGAAGAAGACCATGGAGATTTAAGGTTTTTGGTGTTGGTTCGGTTCAACCCAAATTGGTTTATGGGTTTGGTTCACACATTAAGAGCCAAAATTCTTATCCATTCGGCCCAACCCAGGTATGCAAAAGGATCAAACTTAGGCCCAAAGAAAACGTTGTTTAAAGATTGGGCCGTCAGTTTCCCCAAGAAACCCCCTTGGGCCCAACCCATTCCATTAGTCCCCAGCCCATTTTATTTTATTAACCCAATACCCAACCATATCCCTTCATCCACACTTTTAATTGCTTAGGTCTAACCCATTTAAATGACCCACCTTGGGCCCCACCTATCTTCTTAACCCCAAGCCCATCTCATTTCATTAACCCATATTTCTTAATCCATTCCATTTTTATGACCCAAAGCCCAAGCCAGCCCATCAAGCCAACGTCCAACCCATTTATCTTGACCCATGGTTGTGAGTATTTGGACCCCACCCATTTCAAACATCTATTATGGGCCTTACGCAATTCATTACACCAAAACCCATTGCCTTTCATTACCATTAAAATCAACAAACCAAACCCAAACCAACCAGAACCAAGCACTTACTGAACCAAACCAGGAATTCATCGTCTTCAACCTTAGGAAATCAAAACAAAAAGGGAGGCGTCTTCAACCTCTGGGACTTCGAATGGAAAGGGAGGTGGCAACATTGGGGCTGCAGCGACTGAGGGGGAGATGCAATGCTCCATTACGGCGAGTGAAACCCTCATCCTTCGATTAACATCCAGTGCAATTCGAGCTTCCAATCATTCAGCTCTTCCAACAGCGGCACTATTTACTGACGTGCGACCTGCACCAGCGGCGCTTGGACTAAAAAATCTGCTGGAGCACACCACTATTTGGCATATTGTGCATTGTTTCCTTGGTTTTTCACTGAGAATGTTTCTTGAGTTGCATCATCGTCTTCAACCTCGTAGAATCGAGATGGCACGCAGACTCCATGAGAATTGCAGCGGTGCGATGGGGATTAATTTCATTGCCAGTAAATTTTTTTTTTCTAGACCAAGTGCTTCGCTCCAAGTCTGATTTCGGGCAGTGGGTGTGTTATTCAGCCTGGGAGGATGATGTTGAATTACTACGGTTATGCGGCACCATCACACGACTAAACTTCAACAATTCCATCACCTTGGGGACAAGGTGGTTTTCGAGGGGCCAGTAGTGTTAGGACCCTAGGATGAGGCCATGTGGAGGAGAGAGAGAGCATTAGGGTTAGTTGAGGGTTATAAATAGAGGGACAAGTGAGTGGAGAGGGTATCGAATATTTTATGACAGCTTTCTTAGGCAGCCGTAGGCTGAGGGGACACCGCTGTGAGGTGTGGGGGTGACTGGCACCATAGAAACCAGAATTTATCTTGTTAATTCTTACAATTTTATATTAATTTTCTAAGATATTATAAGGATCTTATCATCTTCATTTTTTCATTTTGGTTAATTATGAGTTGCTGCCTTGTCAGGATCCTGTCTATGTTACTATGTCAAACCATCACTACAGTATCTCAATATATGGAATTCTTTTTAATAAATTGTTGTTTTTCTTAGCTATTTCTCTGTGGCTGAAAATTCTGTAGGAGGAAATGCAGTGCTCCTATATGCTTCTAGGTACCCTGATGTCCATACAGTTGTCAATGTTTCGGGCCGGTTTAATCTGGAAAGAGGTATTGCTGGCCGCCTGGGTCGGGGTTTCATGGAGAGAATCAAGAAAGATGGGCTCATTGATGTTAAGGATAACACAGGTAAGTTATTACTTAGCTTAAAAAATAAATGATTATGCTTTACGTCATCCTGGATAGGCTGACGACCTTGCTGATTTTTGGTATGATTTATTTTCTTTTTCCAAATGTTCGGTATATTGTATGTGTCTGTAACTTGGTTGACGACGTGTGTAAAATCTTAATGTGTTCCAATTAAAGCATCAATGTTTTCATCATCTTATGCATGGTATTGTGTGGTCTAGCAGCAGATGCTTTTGTTGTGTATACATTTGCAAATCAGTCTTTCATGCGTGTTTCTTTATTCTCCTTGCATCAATTTGAGAACCTATGAGCAAGTCTATTCCTATTATGAATCCTTAATTCTCATATCATACCGGTATTATTTCTCTTTCTTATGCACTATTTCCTTTTCATAGTTGACAGTCTTACTCTTGAGAGACATTTAAAATTTACTTGTACTGTAGGCAAAGTTGAGTACCGTGTGACAGAAGAAAGTTTGATGGACCGTCTGACCACTGATATGCGTGCAGCATGCCTTTCAATTCAAGGAGATTGCAGGTTGAAATACACTTTATCAAGCTGTGTTGATGTCTTTTCACTGCGCCAGCATGTATTAACAACTGGTATAAACATGTGTTTATTTTCGTAGGAAGCTTCAAATTACAGAGCCAGGTTCATAACAAACTAAGCTGCAGTCAAGGCCTTCCATTTTTGTTTAACTTCACCCTTTTTCTCCTTACAACCTAAATTTTCTAGGGAGTTAGATTTTACTTTCTGAACAACTCCCATCAAGATATTACTGAGCTTCACTGTGAGATTACCATGTAGAAACAATGTCATCGTTCAACATTAGTGGAGGGACAAAACCTTTAGACTTTACTGGACATGCTTAACTTAGAATGTTTCAGACACTGGTTCTCATAGTAGATTGACGGCAGGTCTCAGCGGGACATGAGGAGTTGGGGTTGGAATTAGGGGTTAAGGCAGTGTACATTATCACTCTCCCCCAACCCTACAATGGTGGGTACCTTTTGCATTGGGTATGCCCTTTTTTTATTAGTTCTCATACGAGAAACTGAGTCTTGTTGCATTTACATTTTGATGGTCTTCTAGCCCCATCGGAGAATTAACCAAACAGCTTATGTAATATTGGCCACTTTGATTATTTCTGTGTTTGCATTTCAATATTTCCATTACAATTTGATTCCAAGTACTCATCTTGTTCATCTTTGCTTGTTAGTGTTATTTCCCCCCTTTTTCCTTTTCTTTTCTTGTTGGGATGTATGCTAACATCACTGAAGAAAATACAGGGTCTTGACTATTCATGGTTCTAAGGACGAAATTGTTCCAGCAGAAGATGCTATGGAGTTTGCAAAGGTCATACCCAACCACAAACTGCACATTATAGAAGGAGCTGATCATGGATACACCACACATCAAGCCGAGTTGACTTCGGTTGTGCTGGAGTTCATTAGGGCAGGCATTCAACCAGAGAAGGATATGCCTAACCAGGTATCCTCATGCCTGAGAGAAAATAATAATATCCATCCACGATTCTGATGTGGCTTCAGTGTTAATAGAATTAAGAACCCAAGGGCAAATCAACGTGAAAATGGGTACAGTATTTTCCTTGGGTGGAGTCCTGATTTGTGCTATTTAAAGTAGAGTTTATTTTCTTCGTTCTTGATGTGTTTCATTTACTACAGGTGGAAGATGCTAATGCTCCAAGAGGCTCTTGAGATTTCCCCTGGTCTCAGTGAGGCCATGTATGATGGAGTCGCATCATTTGGCTCTCACATTACCCACCTTGATTGCCATGAAGTTTATAGATTTGGGTGATGTAGCAGTATTGAGCATTACTTTTACAGATTAAGATTCATGACGTGTGGTTCTTGTGAAATGTAGCTCCAAATCAGCATGACCAAGCAGATCAAAATGAATTGACTATTTTCTGAATCCTAACAGTTAAATCATCTAAATAACAGTTAAGAGTTTTAATTACCTACGAGGTGTTTCTGGTGCCATAAACAAGGATATAACGTAATTTTGTAGACAAAGAAGAAGGATATCACGTAATTACGCTTGATTGCAGAAATTGGTTGTGTAACAATAAGAAACACAAACCATTTTTTTTTCACTAAATGGTCATTTGCATTAAAAGCAAAAATGAGATGCAATAGAAACATGATAGAAACATAATTACACAGGTTCGAACTGTAAAAGACTTGCTTCTGTTGTTGAAGTAATTTGCTTGATTGCTTTCACGTTACAGGTTTTGTTTATATACAACAGAGAAAGAGTTGTAACTCTATTGGAGACTATAGTGGTTACAAGGTAGATGAGATGAAGTAGAACTGATCAAGAGAGGTTTGAGTCAGGTGAAACTTAATAGTTGAGATAAGGTGAAACTCAAGAAGACTGGGTAAGGTTGGATTTAGAGACCCAGTCTTCATGTTTCATTGAGTTGGTTAATACCCTCTCTCAAACTGATGGGATTATCTGTCACATTGAGTTTGGCCCGTAACTTCTTGAACCGTGGTGCAGTTAAGCCTTTGGTGAATAAGTCTGCAATTTGATCATAAGTGGAGACGTACTACACCTGCAAATCCTTGCGAGTCACACAGTCCCGAATAAAATGATAATCCACTTCAATGTGCTTTGTCCGTGCATGAAAAACAAGATTGGCCGCAAGATTGGTTGCACCTATATTATCACACCAAATGAGTGGTACATCGCAGATGAAGATGCATAAATCCTTAAGAAGTTGGTGAATCCAGGATAATTCGGCAACAGTGACAACAAGGGCACGATACTCAGACTCTGTACTTGAGCGTGAAACGATAGGTTGTTTCTTTGCTGCCCAAGATATTAGGTTTGGCCCTAAGTAAATACAGTATCCAACGACAGATCGTATGTCATCAACATTGCCCACCCAATCGACATCAGAATAAGCAGTAATGAGGAAGGACAAGCCCTTGGTGATTAGAAGTCCTTGATTGATAGTCCTTTTAAGATAGCGTAGTATCCGTTTAATAGCCTTCCAATGAGGAATGCGTGGAGAGTGCATATGTTGGCATACTTGATTAACTGAGTAAGTAATATCTAGCCGTGTGAGAGTCAAATACTGTAGAGCACCAACTGTGCTTCTATAAAGAGTAACATCATCATAGGGATCACCATCATGGGCAGATAACTTGGAACCAGCAGTCGTAGGAGAAGCTGTTGGTTTTGCTTTAGTAATTTTTGTTCTTGTTAATATATCTGAAATATACTTTGACTGAGAGAGATGAAGACTGGTAGAGGTACGTGTTGCATGAACTCCCAAAAAATAATGGATGTTGCCAAGATTCTTCATGGCAAATTCAGTCCCTAAGTTGTGGAGGAGAGATGCTATAGATGCAGATGAGTTACCTGTGAGTATTATATCATCAACATAGAGGAGAAGGTACATCCGAATATTGGCTTGATTGTAGACAAACAATGATGAGTCTGCTGTAGATGCATAAAATTCTAGCCCCAAGAGAAATGTGGTGAACTGTTGGAACCAAGCACGTGGTGCTTGTTTGAGACCATAAATCGCCTTGTGTAAGCGGCATACATGATTGGGGTATTGTGAATCAATGAATCCTTGTGGTTGGGTCATAAATACCTCTTCATCTAAGACACCGTGAAGAAAAGCATTTGTAACGTCCAGTTGATTAATTTGCCAATTGTTGCTCACTACAATTGATAAGACGGTGCGAACTGTGGTTGGTTTGACAACAGGGCTAAAGGTATCATCATAATCAACACCAGTTTATTGATGAAAACCCTTTGCCACTAGGCGTGCCTTGAATTGATCAATGGTGCTATCAGATTTTTGTTTGACACGATATACCCATTTGCACCCTACCACATTATATGTTGGCTTTCGTAAGACAAGAGACCACGTCCCATTACGAAGAAGAGCAGCAAATTCTGTGGACATTGCAAGACACCAATCTGGGGATTTATTTGCCTCTTAAAAACAACTTGGTGCTGCCGGTACAGATGCATTCAAGGCCATTATAAGAGGATACTTTGAAGCACATAGCACCTTGGCTTTCCTTGTTCCATCCTTTGACCGAGTAATCATGGAGTGGGTGTTTGGTGGTGGTTGTGGTTGGTTCAGAAACAATGGTGGATGAGGAAATGGTGTTAGAAAATGGAATGTGGGTAGAACTAGGTGCATTTGTAGAGTTGGGAGGTACTGCATGATTGGTTGTATTTGTGGGTGGGGTAGGAGGTAGGGAGGTTGGTATAGTTGGTGGTAAAGAATTAATAGTAGAGGGACCTACAAAGGGTGAGTGGGGTTGGGGCAAAGGAATGGGAATTGAAGTGGTGCCAAGTTGAACTCGATTAAGCCCAAGTTCTCTAGTAGCCAATGTTAGGGGTTGTTGCTTGGAGCGAAATGAGAATGTCTGCTCATCAAATACAATATGCCGTGAAGTATAAATTTTTCCATTAGTGGGGTTATAGCACCGATAACCATGATGATTTAAGTTGTACCCAATAAAAATGCATTGTGCACTTCGATAGTCCAATTTATCACTGTGATATGGCCACAAATATGGATATGAAGCACATCTAAACACCCACTGAAATTGTTAGTCAGAACACCTTGCAAAAAGAATTTCATATGGAGTACACATTTTTGTAGTGCGAGATGGGAGCTGATTGAATTGGTAAATAGCAGTTTGAAAAGCATCGACCCATAATTCTTTAGGAGCGCCTACATAAGAGAGTAAAGCCAATTCAGTTTCGATTACATGCCGATGTTTGCGCTCAACCTGACCCACCTGTTGAGGAGTATGAGGACAAGAAAGTCGATGTAAAATTCCATGAGACTGAAGGTAATGACGCAGGGTGATATTTACAAACTTAGTTCCGCAATCAGTTTGAATATTCTTTATGCATGCATTAAATTGCGTTTCAACCATTTTCGCAAAAGTCAAGAAAATTGAAGAAACTTCATTCTTAGAAAATAAAAGAAAGAGCCATGTATATTTAGAAAAATGATCAACAATGAGTAAATAATAATGATAACCATAGGCAGAAATAACCAGAGCAAGACCCCAAACGTCCATAAATATTAAATCAAAAGGTTTCTAACTAACAAAATTTGAACTAGAAAATGGTAACTGCTTGCTCTTGCCACATTGACAAGAAAAACAAAATTTAGTAAGTGAAGCCGAAGTGCAAGGAAGTCAGTGATGACAGAGAACATGATGAAGTATTGGTTATGCAGGATGGCCTAGACGATGATGCCAAATGTTGGAGGAAACTCGTTCACCAAAGCAGACAACGGGCTTGGAGATAGACGGTAGTTGCTTTGAGTGAGAACTAGGTAAGCGAACATTATAAAGACCATTATGCGTTGGCCCTTAAAGTAGAACATTCCCTGTGCTCAAATCATTTACAAGAAAACAAGAAGGATAGAATTAAAAAAAAATAGTTGCTATCCTTACTAAATTGAGTCACAGATAAAAGATTTTTGGAAATGGTTGGAACATGCAAAATATTATGCAACTTTAAAGAATTAGGTAACTGATGGGAACCAGTGTGTAAAATTTTCAAACCTGTGCCATCACCAACCATTAATGTATCGGAATCAGAGTAGTCAGAATGGAGACTTAAATTCGATAAGTTATTGGTGATATGATGAGTAGCGCCAGTATCTGGGTACCATGTCGAAACTTCAACATTGTAGGTAGCAAGTTGCTTAGAGGGTTGACGACCTTGATATGCAAGGTTCAACCAATTATAACAATCAATAGCAATATGTCCTGGAGTGTTGCATATTTGGCATACAATTTGACCACTAGGTTGATTAGGTGGTCTACTGCCTTGGGAGTGTGTGCGCCCCTTGCCATGGTTACGACCACGATTGAATGAAGGTGCAGCCCGCATCTCATTGGGGCCACTATTTGAATGATAAGAGTGCTGACCTTGAGGATGCTGCAAGACAAATTTTTTGGTAAGAAGAGCCATAGTTGAGGGCTTAGAGATTGGATGGAATTGGGCCTGATGTAACTCATGGCTGATGAGAAGATTGAGAAGTTCATTTGAGGATACAGGATCTGGTCGAGTCATAACGGTAGTAACAAAGGATTCAAAACCAGCACCAAGTCCACCAAGAACATATAAAACAAGGTTGCAGTCAGGCACAGCGTGGGAGGCAGCAGAAAGAGAGTGTGATGCTCTTCATACGGCTGAAATAATCTTCTACAGAAAGAGATCCTTTCTTGAGTGTTTGTAACTGACAGCGCAATTGCATGATTCGAGCGCATGACTGAGATGAAACTAATCGCTCAAGGGCATTCCAAACAGTAGTAGATGTTTGAAGGCCAACAACTTGTGCCAGCACAAGTTCCGTCAATGTTGCATTGATCCAACTGAGAAGAAGCTAATCACCAAGAGCCCATTCATCATAAGCTGGGTTTCTTGTTTGGACAGCAAGATCAGAAGAAAGAGGAATCGTCTCTGTTGGGCGGGCAATCGATCCGTCGAGATATCCATACATCTTTGTGGCACAAAGTATAGGTAAAAATTGGGAACGCCATAACAGATAGTTTTGGCGATCAAGTTTGATGGAAACCAAATTGGTGATGTTGGATAGATGATTTAAGGGAGATTGAAGAGCTACACTAGATTGGCAGCCATGGAGAATAGCGGAAGTGGAAGAAGTCGACATGGAGAAGAAATAGAGAAAAAATTAGCCCAGGTGGCTCTGATACCATAAAAGACTTGCTTCTGTTGTTGAAGTAATTTGCTTGATTCTTTCACGTTACAGGTTCTGTTTAGATACGACAGAGAAAGAGTTTTAACTCTATTGGAGACTACAGTGGTTATAAGGTAGATGAGATGAAGTAGAACTAATCAAGAGAGGTTTGAGTTAGGTGAAACTCAATAGTTGAGATAAGGTGAAACTCAAGAAGACTGGTTAAGGTTGGATTTAGAGATCCAGTGCTTCACGTTTCATTGAGTTGGTTAATAAACTGTCACTCATCCCTGCAACAAAAGTTGCCCCAACTATACCCTATCTCACAAGCCATTAATGGTATTAATTTTTTTAGAAAAGAAAAAGGAGAGACCTTCAAATGGGAAAATGGGTAAAACAGCTTTAATTTGGCTCTTTTAAGTTACCTCAACCAACGTATTGTTCCCCTCCAAATTGACAATATTCAACATGTAGATTTTGCCTCTAAAGCCCATATTGTCATTGTTCAACCTATGATCAGTCCTTTTGAGTTTGGATTCTTTACTTGAGAGCTAGAGGTTTGTGCTTATATTCCTTCACCATATATTTTAGAGGGAGATTTATTTGTGAGAATTGACAAGGCAGACCAGAATACATGATGAAGGGGTTTGAGGAGAACAAAATCTTCTACCTCATTGGCTAGTCGTCAAATTGTTTATAAAATTGGGATCAACTTTTGCTGAGGCATTTGTGACAGCCTTATTCCCTGTATTAATATATAAGCACGTTAGTACTGGAAAAAAAAAAAGGGATTAAGTTTAACTTTTGCCTTAAAATCAACCAAGGCTAATCCCAATTTCAACCTATTTAGTTTATTTGATTCTTATACGAAAAAACCCTAGAAGACGTTGAAAAACCAACTCCGAGTTGAAACTTGGTGTTAAACCTTTTAGGAAAATTCACTTTTAGGGAAAGTGTCAGCTTGAGTTACCCTTAATATTGATCCCACCTCAACACAAAAGAAAATATCACACTGATATCTACTAAACGATACTTTTTTTAAAAGGATTTTTACGTGCATACTCCCGAGTTGGGCATGAAATTATTGATCTCTCTATCATTCCATTAATTGTTCTAAGAATGTTAACATTTGAGGAAAAATGACCATAATACCTTCAAGTAAAAATAGAGAAATGAAATACAAGTTTACCGGTATCCAAACCAATGAAATTTCTTCCGATATTAATCAAGTTAGTAGTGAATGGGTCCACCCCCCCCCCCCTCCATATATTCTTACAATACTCCAAGATATAAGGTATATGGCTTCAAAATTTCTGCATTTTAGTGCAAGGCACATTTCTAGGAAATCCAATGTAATTGTGGATATCCTATCAAGGAAGGCCTTCAACCTTCAAAGCCGGGTTGAATGGCCTATTTCTAGCCAGTGGTTGTTAGAGCTATGCTCGGCCACTCTTCAGGTTTCTGAATAAAGTACTATTTACCAAAAAAAAAAAAAACCAATGAAATTTATGAATAAACTCTCCATACCATAGTCTCAATGAGTACAAGTGGGTGAAGGGAGAACTAAAAATCATCCACCACCACTGATGAGCACATTTATGTGTGAAATCTTAGGGCATAAAGCATGCATTTTATACACTTAGAGTGGAGTTACCTTGGGTTTTATGTTGTTTTTGCAGATTTTAGGACTTTTCAAGATTTAAGCAAATATTTGGAGTTTTGGGCTTGAATCATGCTATTTTACATGTCAAGAACTTCATTCAAATTCTCAAATGCGAAAATGGGTCTGATCTGGAGCATGATGGGCTAGAGATGTGTGATTATGGGCCAACTCCGAAATATTGAAGAGATAAAGAAGGCAAATCTGATCTACGGCTGAGATTTTAAATCAAATCTACAGAGATATTATTGAGAGAGTCCAAATGGAAAAGAGTCCTTGCATACCTCAATATCTTATTTCCTATCTTGGATTTAATTAAAGAAAGAAAAAGAGGAAAAATCCCGTTTTTGAATGCCTCTGTCCAGTTTCGATCAAACCCTTCATCGAACGGTCATCTGATGTCCGATCGTGCTGATATTGGAGGAGAGCTTCACGACTACTTAAACCTCAAATCCAACGGTGGAATTATGCATCTGATCTCTCTAAGTCGGCGCGATTACTACGTCAAAACCCTAATTGGCTGAGTCAGATAGAAACCCTGAGTTTTATTCAAATTCAGCCGTGCTTCATATCTCATGTAAACTCTATAAAAGGAGATCATATTCCATCAAAGGAGAACATGTTCTAGAGCTTAGTAGAAGCATTCTTTCTTCTCTCTTTAGTTTATTAAGGTTTTCTCTAGTTTTCTTTGCTTGCATTAGTGAGATTTAAATTTCTAGATTCAATGTTTAAGTTTAATCTTTTTATGTAATGCAATTCAAGTTCAAGTTTTAATTTTTTTAGATTCGTTTTTCTCTGGGTCTAGCAATTGTAGATTTAGATCATTCTAGATCTAGCTCTGGTTGTTAGGGTTGGTTGAGATTCGAATCGTTTGTTCAACTCACAAGTAAGTAACTTTCTTTATTAATCTTCTCTCCCCCCTCCATTCCCACTTCTATCTACCCCTCCATATTCTTAATTTAGGATTTACTTTCAGCATTATTTATTGTTCTCCCTTCCCCTGGATCCTTGATCAGAGATGCCTACAGTCGTGCCTCTCTTTGGTTAAGGCTTCATTTTCCTTTAATTGCTTTGTTTATTGCTTTGTTATTTACTTTCTGCCTATTCATTCATCATCTCAGACCACATAACCAGAGCAAGCCTACAGCCGTGCCTCTGCTTCTGGTGACGGGTGGTGTTGCATCTGCATTTTAGCTATTTCCTTTTCTTTTTATTGCTTTGTTATTTACTTTCTGCCTATTCATTCATTTTCTCGGACCACATAACCGGAGCAATCCTACAGTCGTGCCTCTGCTTCTGGTGACGGGTGGTGTTGCATCTGCATTTTAGCTATTTCCTTTTCCTTTTATTGCTTTGTTTATTTCTTTGTTTATTGCTTTGTTATTGTTCGCATTTTTTTTTCCTGTCTTTTATTTATGCATTGATTGTGTTTAATTTATTTTTCATTTCAATTCGATTGCATTAGACATATAGATTAGGATCGTTTAGTTTAGTTAATTAGTTAACAAAAAAATTGAATCATTCCACTCTCGCATTACTATTAAGAAGTTCAATTCTAAGTGGCATATCTCCCTGAGATCGACCTGTTAGCTACACGATACCATGCGCTTGCGGTTACTTTTAAAATCTACAAACAACCACCTCACTGCCGGAAACCACTCACCACAAAAATAAATTAAGTAGATAATCCGCTGTCCCCCTTACACCGCCACCCTCTGCAACCCTTTTCATCATCGTCAAAAAACCACCTTCCACTTCTCAAGTGGAAAGGCAGCTCCTGTTCTCTCTCTCTCTCTCTCTCTCTCTCTCAGAAATAAAAACACCTACAATTGATTGGAACGCCAAACAGTGGAAACATCACTTACTTAGATCCCTCTTCTCTGGTCAAGAAATCCATGCTATCACTTCCCTCCCCATTCTTTCTGTTGCAACACCAGATGCATGGTTATGGCATCCAACAAAACATGGAAACTTTAGTGGCAATTCTGCATATAAACTGTTGTCCTCTTCTTTGCAGGTATTCAACCAAGCATCAAGCTCCTCCTAGCCTCATTGGACAAGGATTTGGAGACTACACACTCTCCCAAAGATAAAGAATTTCATTTCAAGGGCAGCCCGTGAAGCTCTGCCTGTTGGCAAACAACTTTTTAACAGACATTGTTCCCTATTACTTTTATGCCTTCTTTGTATGTCAGACTCTGATTCTGTTTCACACATGCTTTTTCATTTTAGTCATGCTCAATCTTGTTAGAAAGCCTCTGTGTTGAGATTAGATGGTGAGAGTTTCACAGATCCTTCTATTATGGATTGGACTGATTTTCTTGACTTGAAATTTCATAGCTTTGGCGACATAGAGCTAGTTCACTCCGTATGAGTTATTTATATTGGATTATATGGAAAGATAGGAATGCAGCCATATTCGTAGGTAAGTCCCCTTCTCTCCATATATCCATGTTGTATTTGTTTAGGTTGATTGAAAAACTACATTCTCAACCTCCACAAACTAAGGTAATACCATGATTGTGTCTCTAACCAATCAAAAATAAAATTCTATACTAATCTAGCTAGCAGAAAGTGCGGTCGAACTACGAGAAACTAAAAGGCTAAGTTACTTGAATTCAAAAAAATCTAAGTAAATCTGAATTGTTTTTATTCTACTCAAGAAAAACACAAAGAAATTAAACTATTAATCAATGCAAAAACTTTAACTATAACTATGAATACATGAAGATCTTTGGGATTTCGAATCTCCAATGCTTTTCACTAACTGATCGATATAACTCTATGCTTCAAAACAAATGATGGTCTTTCCTAAATATGCTCTATCTTCGCAAAACTATCGTCTTTCGCCGAAGCTTGGCACGCTTAATTGCTTAGCTATAGAGTATCTTTGGCCAGACTCAAACACAATTAAAAACATCAACTAGAAAATATAGAACAATCAACTTAATGAAACAAGCAATGGTTCATCTACATCCAAAAGAAAAGGAACTAGCTACTCATTATAACTCATAACACTAATAAAGATGAAATTTAGAGAGAGGGTTGTGGTCTTCTTCTTGTGCAATGAGAGAGAGATGAGAGCCAAAATCTGTGTTCGTGTCTTCTTTTTCTTCTCTGTGGCTGGCTTCTCCTTTTTATATATATCCCGCATACAATGAATTTGTCATCTTTACCCATTAGTTCGACCTTTATTCGTTTGGATTCTGGGAAAACTCAAAACTAGAAAGTTGTATATATTTTCGTTTTCTTTCTATAGCATCTTGAATCACCACAATCCAAGTTCATATGAGAGAAACAGGCCCAAAATACTCAAGGTGGGTCTCTTGATTTTCAGATCTTATTACCAATTTTGTTCCTTGGACCTCAACCTGGTTTCCAATTTGGCTCGATTAGTGCTCTCCTTGCATTAATTAAGTTGGATCTCAACATTCATGATTTCTTGGATAGCAAGATTGAATCCCGTGATTTTATTTTAATTAAAATCCTCTAATATATTTGCCAACTTTGCTCCACATTATCTATAATAACCAAAATCACCTTATTCCTGAAAAAGACACAAAAATACTCAATTAACTCTGTTTTAATTAACTAAGTATGGAAAATTAAATGAAATAAATAATGACAAATGCATGCTTATCATACCACTACAACAACCTATACACCCTTGATCTTTTCAATCCTCCGTAGACAACAATGATTATTTGTTGGAAATTTTATGTCAAAAAATTGAGAGAAAAATATAAATTGGTATAAATCTGATATATCTAACACAAGAGCCTTTTAGTTCTTGATGGTAGTTCCTCTTGCTGGGACATGAACACAAATAATTTTAGTAAAATGGTGAGCTGAGTCATGCCATTCGACACTATCCTTAAGATCGTAGATGCCCCCTATGGTACAACCGAAAAAATGCAAGTCGGCCTCCAAGATAAAACAGCCCATGGCTCCTCCAATAATCGTACACTCGCTTATTGGACCCCTTTGAGATCTATAGGGTTGCACTCAACTTATTTTTAAAACTTATAATATAACGACTTCCAAATACCCAACTTATATAAAGAAAAAACAAAAAACTCAAGACTCTTGATGAGGCTTTACACTAGAAATTTTTTCACATTTTGATGCACTAAGCACTCGATTTTTAGGTAAATAATAATAACCATTAAGGAAGTAGAATAAGTGATGGTAATTAATATCATGAATTGAAGTTAATAAAATCATAATTGAGTACATGAGATAATTCCTATAGGGCTTGTTTGGTTTACATGAGTCTAGATATTTCAAATCTATGGAGTCATAATTCATAAAATTAATTGTTTGGTTAACTTGAATTTGTGGAAATTTCATTATGAAAAACTATTTGGTAGACGTGATTTTTGTGAATACGCAAATGTTTAGTTCTTTTATAGTAGAACCTATAAATCTATAGATTCATGTTTTTAGTGTAAAAAGATGAATCTCTAGATTTCATGAATCCATAGATTTTCACAACCAAACGGGTGTAAATCTCGCATTCATGAATTCAGAGATTTCAAATCTCTAAATTCATGTAACTAAACAGGCCCTTAAGGGAAATATGATCTCCATAAAAGAGACATAAGTAACCGAACAAACTAATAATATTAAAGTAAATAAATAAATAAATAAATAAATAAACTCTCTTATGTATAGCACTTTGGATTCTAGTACTCTCAAAGAAGCTAGAGGATGTATAGTTTAAGACCCAAGAAGAACATTTTGTAGCAGCCAAAACAATGGTGTGCATGGGCATTTCAGCTCCAATGATGGAGTTAGAGGAGATTCGGGATGCAATCCAATTTTCTCTTCATCTTAGGGGCATGGTATGTTATATCAGCGATATATCACCATGTCAATGGTGTCTGACACGACACTTGCAAGGGATATGAGAATTCTCGAAAGTCAAAGATATATTGCCTAGAAATTTTGGATACATCTCTAAACTTTGATTTTTTGACCTTTCGGTTGAATTTTCAGCAAATTTTCACTCTAATTTTTGCCATTTTCTCCCTCCTCCAAAGCTTCTCGGAGCTTCTCTCTCCACCTAGACACGTATCCGTCGGGGACAAAATGTGAAGCATGAGTCATACTCAATAAGATAACTCTATGTACTTGCCTACATTGTTGTACTTTTGTAGTAGCGTTGTATCTTATAACTGTATAATGAATTGTGGACTTTAGTACTTTTCTTCACTAGTTGCGTACTTGTGTTCTCTTTGCATGTTTAGATTGGTGAGTTTTGTAGACTTTCAGTTTTGCCCACATACAGCCGAGCATATGCCGATCAGGAACATTGGTTCAGGTGATGTTATAAGCCAAAGTAATGCTCTCAATGTGTTTATTGGCCTCAAATTAGGCTACACATCAAAATTCAGGCCAAAATGACCCTAAATAACCCTTGAAACTAGGGGCACTGACACATTAACAAATGTTGGTGAAATGTTGTTGTATCGGCAGTGTCGACAGCCACCGACACTTGACATTTGGGCGACATTTCGAACTTTGCATAGGGGATACATATTATTTTAGATTATAAAGCTGCAATATTAGCTCTAAATTCGCAGCCTTCTTCTTTGGATTGGGTGAGTGGCAATTTATCTGAAGTGAATTGTGGATTGTTTTTAGTAGAGTCCCAGATTTTTCTATGTAAATAGGTCTGAGAATAGTCGAGCAGATTATCAGTGAAAGGTGTTCTGAAATTTTCACTTAGCAGGTCTTGGCGGTTGTTCATGCCCCTTTTTATTGTGGACACTTCTTTACTTTCCTCTAGGAGTATCATCCTAGAGTTTTTAATATAAGTCTCCTTTTGTCAAAAACTGAAAAACAAAAAATAAAAATAAAATTAAAAAACGTGTCATAGTATGTCTAGGGTTGTTTTGACCAAAAAATAAAAAAGAAAAAGAAAAGAAACAATCATCACACTTGTAAATTAAAACGACTGAAGAAGCGATCTGATAGCTTCAACAAGGGAAGCATATCAACCATCCACCAGTATAAAAGAAGTAACCAGAGCTACTGCCTTCATGGAATCTGACTCAACCAATAGGCTGCGTTTGTTTGCTAGAATAAAGGTGGGGTGGGAAAATTCTTGAAAAAAGTGTAAATTTCTTCCTTTTCCCTTAAATCCCAAAATGGTAGATTGTTTGGTTGCTTGGGATGGAAAAGTGAGAGACAAGTTTCCTTGAATCAAGGAAACTTGTCTATAAGGAAACTTGTCTGGTGATGTGGCAGCCCAACTTTCTCACCCCAAGCCATTTTAAAACCCCACATATTTGGTGGGACTTTGTAGGAAAGTTGGGAAAAGTAAAAAGTGGGACCCACTACTATCACTTTTCCACAAAATCTTTTCCTTTCCTTCTCCCTCACCCCACTACACATGGGACCCACATATATTTTTTTTTCACCCCTTTTTCCCACCCCACCTTTGCAAACAAACGCAACCTAAAGGGAAGTTCCTATCACAGCCAAGACAGAGACCCTCATAGATAGTTTCAAGCTCCATCGAAACCACCGATTTCGAACCCACCCTCTAAACAATACCACCATAAAACTACCGTTTTCATTTCTGAAGATGCCTACCACTTGAGCAAAACCGTTCTTCTTCACTACAACATCGACATTAAGTTTATGCCACCAAACTAAAGGAGGTCTTTACTTCACTGCATCATGACTCCGAGAAGGTTTAAAACCACCAACCCCTAGCGAACTCCATGCTTCCACCACTTCTGAAACATAAGATATAATAGCCATTATTCCATTACTTGGCCGAGTAAATCCTTCTTCATGAAAATCCTTATTTCTCCACATCCACAACTGGTACATAGTATTAGCAAACAAGACCGGCCACTCTTGCACACCTACCTCCCTATACTAGTTGCACAAGTTGACTTTTAGCAAATCCTTAAGCTTACAAGAGAAGAAGCAACGAGGGACACCAATGACAAGAAGCTTGATCCAAATACTCCTAGCATAGGTGCAGACACATGCAACACATCCACCATACGAGTAATACTAAAAGTGCACCTGTCATGAACACTCAAATGGAGCGACCACTTCCTCCTGTTTGGTGAGGAGCCTATTGTTCCCAACGAGGCACAAAAAAAAATTTCACCCTTGCTAGAGCTTTCACCCTCCAATTACCTCTCCAAAAATCATCCTCATCACCAACTTCATGATGGTCAAGCTCCAGTAATCTCTAATAAGCTGACTGAACCAAAAGGATACCATCAACACCACCTTTCCAAATATAAATGTCATGACCACCATTCGCCAATGGAGGGTTGAGACCCCTCAACTTGGAGCACACCTCACTAGGAAGAAAACCAGCCAACTCCTCCCACCGCTATGCACCGTCATGATTGACAAATGAAGCAATCAATTGATGATGAAGGCCTTCCAGAATCCAGCAAATAGACAAATCTTCCAACAGGCGATCTAAATCAAACCACTATCAACCCACAAGTGCAGCAACTTACCATCTCCCAGGTTCGCGTGGTAGTTAGCAACAACTAGTAGAGCAACTTACAAATCGCCCTCCAAAGCTGAGAGTTTGCTCTACAAGCCTTGAAACGAGACTTCTTGTGAGTTGAGTCATATTTAGCATGAAGAACCTTGTCCCACAGAGAATTCTGGTGTAACCCCAAGCCCCCTTCATAAGGAACGCATCATTCGACTTAGCGAGCCTTCAAAACCCCAAACGCCCTCTCTCTTTTGGCAAACAGATTTTACTTTTATGCGACAAGATGCATCCTTCTTTTCACCTTCAAGCCCCAAATGAAAGAACGACAAGCCTTCTCAACTTCGTTAAGAACACTTTTTGGGATTGCTGCAGCCTGCATAAGATATCGCGGTGAGGCCATCACCACACTCTTGGCCAAAGTCATATGACTCGCTAAAGAAAGCGAGCCAGAATTCCACCTCAATAGCCTGTCTTTAACTTTGTCAACAACGGAACTATAAAATTTTCTTCCCACTCTGCCATTCCAAATTGGAACTCCCAAATATTTCTCCATGTCGATGCACACCAAAAAGCCACAAGTGAGCAATTTCATTAGTGGAGGATAAACTTATATTTCTGGAGAATAAAATTCTAGTCTTATCAATGCTAACCTTGCTTCTTGAGGCCCCACAAAACCTTTCCAAGCACTTTAGAATGGTATGCATATGCATAGCAGAAGCCTCCGCAAGCAGAAGAAGATCATCCACGAACATAAGATGTGAGATGAGAGGGTCATTCCTTCTAGCTCTAAAAGGGCATCAATAACCCTCATCAACAACATCTTGGATACAGTGAGACAACCTCTCCATACAAAGAACAAAGAGTTATGAAGAGAGCAGGTATCCTTGTCAAATTCCTCTAAAAAGTCAGAACGATTCCATAGCCACTCCATTCCACAACATCTGAAAAGAGGAGGAGGTTAGATATAACATAATAACATCAACAAGCATGATTGGAATGCCAACCAAAAGAACATGAATAAAACTCCATCTAATCCTATCATAGGCTTTCTCTAGATATATTTTAATGGCCATGTAGCCCTTCTTCCCTGTCTTCTTCCTCATAGTGTGAAACACTTCTTGAGCAATAATAATGTTATTTTGGTTCTGCCTACCAAGAACAATTTTTGACTTGGTTGGGGGAGATAAAGCTAGGCATGAATTTCTTCAAGCTGTTGGTAATCAATTCAGTAATTACCTTAAAGCTCACATTGCAAAGAGAGATAGGCCTGAATTGCGAAATACAATCCAGACTATCCACCTTTGGTATTAAAGAGATGAGGGTATCATTCACCCCCTCTGCTATAGCACCCTCAAAAGCTTCTTGCACAAGTCTACACATCAACTTTAATATCCCAAGCATGCTGACAAAAAGCAGATGGGAGACCATACGGACCAATGGCTTTCCAGGGACCAAGCTGACAAGCCTCATGAGCAATCTCATTCTCCGACACCTCCTTCTCTAGGTGAGCCCCAGTCACTGTTCAAACATGGAAAACCATGGGCAATATCCAACCTAGAATCCTCCCTTCCTTCCTCTGAAAAAAGTCTTTGACAGAATTGAGAAACATGAACTTTCAAATCCTCCTCCTCTATGAGCCATTGGTCCCCCTCATCCTTAAGCCCCTCAATTTTATTGTTTTTCCTTTCTAGAAATGGTGGAAATACGAAAGAACTTTGTATTTCGGTCCCCCTATGCCATCTAGGGCTTCCTGGCCTTTTGAGCCCACATGATTTCTTCTCACATCACCACCTTTTCTAACTCAATCTGAAGCTGCTTCTCCAACCTAATTAAGAAAGGATGGTAGGAACCCTCACCCATGCATCGCTGAATGCACCCAATCTAGCATTAAGCCTCTTTTTAAGAAGATCAATCTTCTCGAAACAAATTTTATTCCAATGTGATAGGTGATTTTGCAAAGACGATAAAGCTTCAAGTAGGGTAGCCTCATTCCTCTAATCTTCCGCCACCATCAGAATAACCCTTCCTGAGTGAGCCACATAGCTTCCATACGGAATGGCCGTCTATGAAAAGGTCCCATAGTAGGACAAGAGTCCAAAAGAAGTGGGCGGTGATCAAATTTAATTATAGGTAAAACTCTTAGAATAGCATTGGGAAACCCTAATCTCCACTCAACATTGCAAAGCGCCCTGTCAAGTCTTCGAAAATTATGTTGATACCCATTCCATTTAGGATCTCAGGAAATCAGCCCCACAAACCCCAAGTGCACTTGGTCTTCTTAATTTTCAAGTCTTCATGGGATCTTCAAGTGGACTTCATCTTCAAGCTTGATAAGCATTCATTTACCAATATTTATTTGATTTAATTCCCCATACATATTTAATTAAAGAGAGCTAATTGAGTATTTTTTGTGTATTTTTCAGGAATAAGGAGATTTTGGATATTAGAGATATGGAGTAAAGTTGGCAAATATATTAGATATTGGTGGATTTTAAATCATGGCATTCAATCTTGCTGCTCAAAAAATCATGAAAAGTGAGATCTTAGCCAAATTGGAAATAGGTGGAGGTCTAAGGAACAAAATTGGTAATAAATTTGAAAATCGGGTAAACAGACCTACCTTCAGTATTTTGGGTATATCTCTCTTGTATGAGCTTGGATTTTGATGATTCAAGATGCTGTGGAACGATATTGAAAATATCTACAACTTTCCAGTTTTGAGTTTTTCCAAATTCCGAAAGAATAAAGGTCAAATAGACGGGTAAAGAGAGGGCATTCATTGTGTACGGGAGACATAAAAGAGAAGCCAACCACAGAGAAGGAAAAACGGCGAACGCGGCTCTCATCTCTCTCATTGCTGAAGAAGAAGACCACATCTCTCTCTCTCTCCCTATGTTTCATCTTTATTTTTCTTTGAACTTTATGATAATGAGTAGCTAGTTCCTTTTCTTTGGGATGTAAATGAACCATGTTTATTTCATTAATTTGATTGTTCTATATCTTCTAGTTGATTGTGTTTGAGTTTAGTCAAAAATGTTCTATAGCTCAGCGAACTAAGCGTGCCAAGCTTCGGCGAAGGACGATAGTCTTGCGAAGATAAGGCATATCTAGGAAGACCATCCCTAATTTACTTTGAAGTGTAGAGTTACATCAATTAGGGAAAAGCATTGGGAATTCGAAATCCCAAAGATCTTCACATATTCATAGTTAACGTTTTTGCATTAATTAATAGATTTAGTTTAAATTAGTTTTGTTGAATTCAATCTTAGTAACTTAACCTTTTAGTTCCCCATAGTTCGACCCCGTATTTTCTGCTTGCTAGATTAGTATAGGATTTTATTTTTGATTGGTTAGTGACACGATCAAAGCTCTACTCATCAATGCACTCCTTCACTTTTGGATTTGGTTTTTGACTTATGTCTGACTCCCTCCATATCTCAATGAATTTGACTGGTCCAGATCTCTTAGCTTGATTCACTATGATTGATTGACTTGTATTAGCCATAATTAAAAGTTTCTTAATCAAGACACTAGTATCTTGTGTTTTGCATTATCAATGTGACTGTTCCTAACAAATACTATCTACATTTAAACAATTAGATTTATTTATTTTTCTGGGGGAGGGGGGTTGAATCTTCTAATTTTGTCTTTCGTAGGTAGCTAGAAGTTTTCCTCAATTGCAGTAAAGGAAGATCCTTACCAAAACAAATTGATTAATTAGAAAAAAAAAAGCAATGAGGGAAGATGAGAACTTAGTTTCCAATAATTCAAGCAATGAATTGAGTAGAGGTGCATGTTTGGACCTAATGGCACGTAACTTGCCTTGGCATACCTTGAGTTCAAATTTTGGCCTTGTGGGTTTCGTAAAGGTGCCAGGGTGATTTTGATTGAGGTTAGAGCCAAGTCAAGGTTGAGTGTCTAATTAGAACCAGCCTACCACCTTGTACATCATTTTTTGTAAAGTAGGACAACACCAGAGGTGGAACTACATAGGGGTGCCCCCCCCCCCCCCCCCAATTTTTTTTGAAAATTTTGTTGAATTGCTTTAAATTCCCCCCCCCCCTCATCCCATATGTGAAATATCATTATTTGCTCCCTCTAAAAGTAAAGATAATGAGTATAAATATCATTCTCAATAATATATAACAATTACAATTAAAACTATATATTTATGGAAGAAGCAGTTAAATCCCAATTAGAAACTAACTCCTCAATCCCTTTCCTCTCTATTTATTCTTTCTTTCACCTCTTCCCTTCCCATTTCTTCTCTTCTCTCTTCTCACGCACCTTAGGGAAAACTTGGAAAAACTCTGACATTAGGAGTTCATTCCTCTCTCTCTCTCTCTCTCTCTCTCTCTCTCTCTCTCTCTCTCTCTCTCTCTCTCTCTCTCTCTCTCTCTCTCTCTCTTTGATTTTATATTGCAAATGAAATATCTATAATTTGTAGGGTAACTAACTACCATGATTCGTTTGGTTTGCATCTAGTCTTTTACGGTTGAAATCATTTGTTTTTTTTTTTCATTTCTTAATTTTGATTTTGTAAGTTCTTTTTTTTTATGAAAAAAATTCATTAAGACTTAAAACAGTTGTTCTATAAGATTTTTTTTTTCATTTGAGATTTTTACATGTGGGTCCCCTTAGTGGACCATAAATTAATGTTGGGTCCCCTTAATGCTATATATTATGTGTAGGTCCCAACCAAACTAACACCGTTAGCTGGTGTTAACTATATTCAAATTTCAAATCAGGAGGGACCAGAATACCCCCCAGGTTATTCAACCCACCATCTGCCCTTGTAGGAAATCATCCATCACCGTTCTCTACCGGAAATCTCTCTCTTTGGAAACCACCACTACCCCCAAATTTCGATCAATGGCAGGGAAGATTGAGAGCGTTGGCTTGGGATTGGGACAAGTTGTCAAACCCTAGAACCACATAAACCCCCTAACTGGTGGAACCTACTATTCGCTAAATTCATTCCATTTTTTGCCTTCTTTTAAAATTATTAGCAAGTCATACTTCTATTAAAAGATTACAAATATAACAAGGGGGCAAGGCATCACTTGCGGACAAATCAGAAGAATGAGAAATGAGAAAACAAATGGGAAAGGAAAAGGCATCACTCCGTGATCACTACAACAGATGTGTAAGGTTCAATATTTATCTCAAAGAAGATCAAACGTTACGAAGAGTGAGAGATTGATATCTAGAACACTAACTAAACTCGGAGAGAAGTCAGGATTATAACTCGAAAAAAAAAAGGTGAAGAAGAAGAAGAACGGATTTCATCAACTATTCATCTTCCTGGGACACAATGATTGAAATGCTTTTTAGGGTTGCAACCACTTGCAGTAATACTTTCCATGTTATTCAGAAACGCTGGCATTAGAGAGAAAATAAGATCTGCCAAAGGGGGCATTTTGGTCATCAAAAATTAATTAATTAATATATAGTTTATAAAATATATATATTTTGAATAGTTAAAGGGCATTTTAGTTTAACACATTGTATTAAATATCATGAGGGATGTTGTGGTACCTCTAGGTTTGAAATTTGAAAACAATTAATGTTGGCTACGATGTTAGTTTGGTTGGGACCTATACATAATATATTGAACTAAGGGGACCCAACATTAGTTAATGATCCACTAAGGGAACCCACATGTAAAAATCTCTTTTTATTTTGTTAGTTGTCATCGTGCCTTAATTTACCTATATTTTATAAGGGAAAATTGTCATTATTAATAATTTAATTATATTTTAACTATGTGTGGGCCTACGTCTGACTATAACAAAATAATTCAGCAATTGGACCCTTAGTGGGCCCCATATTGGCCCATAAAATAGGTGTGATGAAAAAGCATCAGTGTTCTCCTGGGTGGTGATCTAGGCTCTCATTATTCGGCCCCCAATGTTGAATGCTACCTCCGCCCTTGGACAATAATATAAATCATGCATTATTTGCAAATAGGTTTGGTTCGTATGAAAGGGAGGGACCCGGTTTGCTGATGTAGAGAGTGCTGGAAATGGTTGGCTCATGATCCCCATGGGAGATCTTGTTCTTGGAGTGCTCACTTTTCTACAATCAAAGAGAAGACTTTGCTAAGGATTGAGTGTGGCTTCCAAGAAAGTAAATACGAGATGCCATCGCTTTCTTTGAGCGAGAGGCGAAAGATTGTGAAAGCTTGAAAGGGTTGCAAAGAAGAGGGCATTACACCTGGTAAGGCTACCCACCATGGCTTGGCTCTTCGACCAAGGAGGCATTCTGGGAGGAAGGCCGACCACTACATAAGCCGCCATTAGTCAGGAGTCAGGAGAGAAGCAAAAGCTACCTTTCTTTGATCCACCTTCCCAGGTAGGGAAGTGAACGAAAATAGGCCGTAGATTATTTATGATCAGGTCAAAGTTGAACAAGACTAATATTATGTGTCTAATCTGGCTTGACTTGTACAATCAAGTCAGAGTTTTAAAAAGCCCAGCTAAACTTGACCCTACTACAACCGAAATTTAGAGAGAAGGTGGACTCCTAAGCCTGAGAAAAATCCTCATCCGGGATCCATCTTCAAGGAGATGGTTCACCTTTAAGGTGGTTAAAATGGAATCTCAAAATTTATTTTCATATGTTATACAACAGGGGAAGGTTGATGTATAAAAAAATGTTAAGGAAATTATCTTTTTGGGGTGGAAGAATTGAAATTATCAGCATCACCCATTGAGTTACTGCTAAATTAATGGCTGAAATTTTGTTGAAAATGTTTAAACAGTTACTATACAACATTACTACCATGATTTATACAGTTACAGAAAGGTACATGATTAATGAATAGTAAAGAAAGCAACGGATTCATCATGTGCATGTTATTGCATCTGGACAAGAATATATTTCCTTACCTGTAATTAAGTAATAGCTTACTAAAGTGCAATCAAATCATAATTATAATACCTTCAGTATACTCAGAGAACACCTATAAACAGGGTTACAAGATTATATAAGACAAATGAGTCAAACGGACTAAAAGCCAAAAGCCACATACTTACTGTGACCCAACCGGTCGCTTGGGCTAGTCGCTTGGCTCAAGCAATCGCCTTGAGCAACTGCCCCAAAAACAGAATGTTTCCAATCCGAAACTTAGGCTTTTGATCATCCGATTACAATCTGGTTTTGGGATGATCTCAATCCGAATTTCGAACCTAACATATCTATAACCAAGGGGTAAATAAAAAACCCTAAAATTAACACAGAACTGTCACCCAATTTCCTTCCCTTGAATAGATCCATCCTTACCACGAATGTAAGGATTCGTTCTCGAATAGGATCATTTCAAGAACATTAAAAAGGGGATACAATAACAAGGTAGGGTAACCAACAACCAAAAATGGAACAAACTACCACATTCAATAGCTGAAGAAAGAGATGGAGTAAATGGAGATTCACTTACCTCAACAAATCAACAAGAACAAAAAGGAGAAGCTTTCAGATCACAACCCGTACTTTGCTCACCTTCCAGCACATCTCCACTGTCACCTAACCGTCCAAAATAGCAATCTCGAATATAATAATGCGTTAATAGGGCGATGGTTGCTATTTATAACAAACAGAGGGCAAATTAGGGCAAAACCCCGCAATCAGGATCTGATGGTCGCTTGGGGCGGTTGATTGGTTCAATCAACCGCCTTAAGCAACCGCCCCTAGGACATTACTGTACTTGGGTGCTTTGCTCAAGGGGTTGTAACCAAACCTCAACCTTACCCTTATCAACATGTGGGAGAGGTCTTACCTTCATTCCAGACTTACCTTCATTCCAGACATCTCCAAACACCACATGCCTTGATCCAGAGATCCAACTTCTCAGGCAAGGCAGTTCATCATCAAGAGAATCCAGATCCATGGGTTCTGGATATAGATCATGGACTTCAATCCGGATATTCCACAACTTAACCCGACTAGACCTTCGGGTTATTGGACCTGCAATACGGATTCCGGGATAGAAATATTGGGGTTGTTATAACACACACATTAAAAAGAGAGGGCATCATTTGTAGTTTTTTAGGAATCTACAAAGATTTCTCTCAAGAACTAGAGTGTCCCTTTTGGATACTTGGACCCCTATTTATAGACAATGGACTCTTAGTTTTATAAAATCTAAACACATGTTATTCTTTGACACTTGTTACAAAACCACATACTAGTACTTATGATTGGTAAAAGAAAGGACTAGAAATGGCATTTTCATATTGTTAGTGGACAAATTGCCCTTAGTCTTTTGAAAATATTTACAAAGTTGTATCTTGATATGTCAAATCAACTAATTGCAAAGAATCTTTCTTGTGCCATCTTTATAACCATGGAGTTGTGGAGAGCTTGTGATCTGCTAATGACCATAGATTTGGAATTTCTTCTAGAACCTCCTCGTGGTATTCCACATAGTATGATACTACTGTTTTCCATATTGATTCGGTTTAAAATATTAATTCATATTTCACAGGCAAGATTTTTGCCTGACATGCTTATTTAGCATGTTTAAGTTAAAGTGACACTATATTTTATAATATGTTTTATGGGTTAGCCTGGTTTTATACTAGCTTGGCCTAGTTTACCCAATATTTTACATGCTTGGTACTAGCATGGATCCTGTTGTAGCATATATAGATTAGGGGTTGAGGACAAATATGTGGTTTTATATAGTTGTCCTATGTACCATGTGTTCTTTTATGGATTGTGCCAAAATCCTTGTAGTTTTGTTAAGGTGCACAAAAGTCATCCTTAAGTTTTACGTCATTTGGGTGTGAGACGGATGGTAAGAGAATCATCTTATGTTTAAAATTTACATGTCAATGAGATTTTTCTCCTTGTCTTTTCTTTTCTATTTCCTTATGACTTCAAATTCAGCATCTTCTGAGGGTGGTATGATGTGGCTGTGATGACTTGTGAGTTTATGGGGCCCACTATGGCTTTCATATAATTGTAGCATGATTCATTCTCTGAAGTTTTCTAAGAAGACATTGGACTCCTTAAGCTGTGATTCTCTACACCTTCCAGCATGGTTTTTGAATTTTTATTCTATTTTAGCAAATGCTTCTTCATTTGCTTTGAGTTGCTCCTTAAGGTTGTTCTTTTCTTCATAGGCTTTCACCATATAATAACGGGCTTGTTGGAATGCTTTTTCTTTTTATACATTTTTGCCATTGAGTTGAGTAATTTTTTTAGCTCTTGCCATCAGTTCTTCTAAAAGCGCAGTATTCTTCTTCTTCATATTTTCACAATGGTCACAAAAGAGCTTCTTCTGAGCCATTGTAGTGAAAGGTGATTATTGGGGGCATTGAACAGAGTTTTGGGTCAATGTAGTAATTGGGACCCAATATAGTTATAGTATTTATTGTTGCCTCCTCCAAAGTAGCATATCCTACACTTGCTATATTGCCAACAAAAACTACATAAAATTTAGATTTTTCTCTTTTTGTTCTAGTTTGGTCAAAGAGGAGTGCTACTTCAGTGAGGGCATTTACAACAACAAGTTGGAGCTTTTTGTTGCAAATACTTATGTTGATAGGTTGTCACAGATTGTCAAGAGTGAACTTCTCTTCATCAGATATTATGTATTCACTACAAAAAAAAAATCAGTTTTAGTGGCGGTTTTTTCCGCCATTAAAAGTGCCCAAAACCGCTACCATTTAATGGTGGCGATTTTTCTAATCGCCACAAATCCGCCACCGAAGGCACTGCAGCCATTTAATGGTGGCAATTTTCGGTACCGCGTGTGTAACGTGCAAGTAAAACTACTACTAATTATATATATACGGTGGCAGATAATACCGCCACTAATTGTGTTTTGTGAAATGGAATTAAGTCTATTTAGTGGCGGTAAGAGAAAATCCACAAAAAATTGTATCATTTTTAGTGGCGGTAAGATCAAAACCGCCACCAATTGTGTCATTTTTATTGGCGGTATACTCAAAATCCGCCACTAAATGATTCAAATCTAATGTCATTTACCACAAAATTGCCACTGCATATGTCATTTTAGTGTCGGTTTTCTACTAAACTGCCACGAATTAGGTGTTATTTAGTGGCGGTTTATATTAAACTGCCACAGAATGTGTTCAGATTAGTATCATGTTTAGCCTGTGCATTGAGTTGCTCCTTAAGGTTGTTCTTTTCTTCATAGGCTTTCACCATATGATAATGGGCTCGTAGGAATGCTTTTTCTTTTTATGCATATATTTTTGCCATTGAGTTGAGTAGTTGTTTTAGCTCTTGCCATCAGTTCTTCTAAAAGCTCAGCATTCTTCTTCTCCATATTTTCACAATGGTCACAAAAGAGCTTCTTTTGAGCCATTATAGTGAAAGGTAATTGTTGGGGGCATTGAATAGAATTTTGGATTAATGTAGTAATTTGGACCCAATATAGTTACAGTATTCATTGTTGCCTCTTCCAAAGTAGCATATCCTACACTTGTTGTGTTGCCAACAAAAACTACATAAAATTTAGATTTTTCTCTTTTTGTTCTAGTTTGGTCAAAGAGGAGTGCTACTTCATTGAGGGCATTTGCAACAACATGTTGGAGCTTTTTGTTGCAAATACTTATGTTGATAGGATGCCATAGATTGTCAAGAGTGAACTTCTCTTCATCAGATGTTATGTATATTCATTATGATTGGTAAACTTCATGTTGGTGTTTCTAAATTGAATATGAAGTCCAACTTTGATGGTTACTAGATGTTCATGTAGATGATGTGGGATTTGTATTATGATTCCCTATAAGGACAGAATATGATGAAACGGCATCAAAATTGCTTGTGAGGGAAGAGGGTATATCCTCCTTGGGACAGATGTATCCGTTATACTTGAAGGTTGTGATTGGTTTGCTATGAGGGAAGATGATACAGGTAAGGACTCTTTCAATTGTCTTTTAGACAGAGAAGGCCATCTCTGAAGAAAGATTCTAAAAAATTTGTTGTCCTGAATGATTAAGCGGCATAGTTAGCTAATTCATTTTGTCTATATGATAGAAGTAATTTCATTTGGTATATGTCATATCTCAAATTATATACAAAAGCTTGACTATTTATCTTGTAAAGTTGGTCTTCTGGAATAATATAAATGGGATATATTCCAGTAATTCATTGTATCATAAAATTTAATTATGATTCTCTATCTTGTATTTTTTTTTCTAGTTTGTGGATTTTGGTAAGTAGTCTCAATCTATCTTGTCCACTCATCCTGAATCTTTTAATATTTGATTTATTATGGATAATAAATCAACTGTTTTATTATAATTGCCTTTTATGTGTTCAATTTTGATTTGATATCCTTTATTACATATTTGTATTCTAAGTATGATCCATCTTATATGTTAGATTTTTCTTTCATTATAACTCAATTTTTATAGGCCTTTACTATGGCTTCACAGACAATTATTATTGTGAATGGTCTATTCATAAGAAATATTTCATTGATTCTAGTATCTTAATTTATAAGAGCTTATACATCATATTTGATTGATGTTAGGACTTTGATAGAGAATTTACCTGAATTATATCTACATATTTGTTCCGTAGTTTGGGGGTAATATTCATATTGTTTATTTTAAGGATGATTTCCTATCCTTCTTTACATCCATCTGATTTTTTAATTATATAGTCTTTATCTGTGAGTAATCTTAATGGTGATATATTTTTAAATAATTCTTTTATTTTTTGGACAAGTGTTATATCTTGATTATTCTATCTATGTTCTCCTGTCGAAGAAGTTTTTTGATATATGATCCCAATGTTTTTCAAAAATTAGGAATGAAGGGTCTAGCCTGATTTGCTACTCTTAAAAATGACTTTTTTTAAGTAATATTATATAATTTATCTGAAAATCCTGAAATTTTTGTGACAATATGAAGTTGTAATTTTATTGTTCCTTCTCCTAGTTCCATTCATAAGAATTTGATATATGTTTTTCTTATTTTTATATTTTTTTTAGAAATAATTATCCCATGATTCATAAATTCTAAGAATATAATTTGTAGATGAGTAATATGTTCTTGTAGTGTTTTGTCATAAATGAATGTCATCAATATAAACTAGGGCAAAATTTTTATATTTCAAGAACATTTCATCCATACATTTTTGGAAGACAACATTTTAAAGGCCAAATGGCATCATTAACTATTCGTAATGTCTTTCGGTTGTAGTGAATGATATCCATTCAATGGATTTTGAATGCATTTTAATTTGGTGAAATCCTGATTTACAATCAAATTTATTGAATATAATTTATATTATGTAAGTATTCTCATATGTATTATCATTTAATATTTAATAATTTATGATCATTCTAGTTTTTTCTCTAATTTATTCAGCATGTTTGTTGACTATAAATGTTGCACTAGAATGTCTGAAATTTGATTTTCTTATCTATTTGTACTTTATAAGTACTGTCATATGCATCTTAAAAACATTACTTTCTTTAAAGATATATTTGGCTTGCCCAATATTTATTTTATGTTATGAATTGATAATTTATAATTTCCACAAATGTTTATCTATTTTTCAATGTTTTAATGAATTTTCATTACTTATGATGTCTATTTTTTCTAAATTTCTTATGACATGTTGAATATTTTTGTTATGTAAAAGTTTCTTTTGTTATTATATTCTCAAAATCATGTAACTTTATTTAACAAAAATTCTCCGGGTGTGTTTTTAGCTGGTATTTTAGATAAGTTTTTAAGAGTTGTGATGGGGGTAACTTGCATTAGTTTTTTGTACAAGAACAAGTTTGTTGTGGTTGCTATTTGAAATGTTTGAATTTATTTTGACCATACCTCCACCTCCACCACGTTGGACTGCCGAAATTTTGGAGAGATGGGTAGAATAAAAAATTGCTTTGAAATTGCCGCTGCCCAATGACTCAAAATTAGAAACCAAAATCTAACTAAGAAACTAAAAATGACCCAAATACCCACTAAACGACAAAATTTGGCAGTGAAAACAATGCCTACTGAGTAAACTCAAGAAGAAAGGACGTTATAGAACTTTCTAAAGCCGTTTATTTTGATATGTTGTGGGTTCAGCTAATAACTCCTGCCATATCAAAAGTTACGGCTATTTGAAGATTCACTGTAAAACTGGGTATGCGCCAATCAAAAACATCACATAAAGTTTAGGTGATGTTTTAGGCCAAAATAGCACTCCTAATGTGTTTATCGGTGTTAAATTAGGCTAGACATCAAATTTTGGCCCAAAATGGCCTTAAATACCCTTCAAAATTGAGGGTCAAAATTTGGCCAAAACAAAGTGAAATTCCAACAAAATTCATTGTTTCCCCCGGGGTGAAATGACAAATTTTGCCACAATTTTACACCCTAGATCCAATGTAGATTCAAGCTCGAAAGACAACTACACTGAAGTGTCCTATTGTGTCTAATGTGTTCGTTGCAGTATGGGTCCTTATTCTTTATATTTGAAGTTTTAACCATTGTGGGGGATTGTAAAAAGTGTTTAATACTTAAGAGTAATATACATGTTATTTCAATATAAATGTAAGTTACTTATTGCTCTTCCATCTTGATATGCCAAATTTACACCCTTAATCTCACATCGAATAGTGAGGAGCTGATTATTTGGTTTATGTATAAAAAGCACCGATTTTATTTAACTTTGGGATTAAGGATCACACTCACGCAATAAGTGTGAAGCGATGTGCGATGCAAACCCAGCTTGAACCCTAGTATGATTGGGCCACGGATATATAGTTTACATATTAATTAATATTAGTATTTTTATATATGACTCGATAAAAAAAAACCCATTACTGGGTTAAAATATCAAGGTGCTATTAGAGAGGTATCTTCCCCTAGGGAGGTGACTTGAAGGGTTACCCTCACAAAAGGAGATGACCTTATCCTTTTGCCCATAGCTTTTGATCTACATAAACCCAGATACAAACTCCTTTATGCACAATTAATTTTCCTCCTCTCTACCTGTTGTCTTCCTATTTAACAGTGAACACAACCAGAAGGCACCAGAAGTAGCCTTTCTAAAGTACAACCTCAAAAGTTGGGGTTGAAAATTTACATGGTACCCTTGTTGAACAATTCAGGTGTTAAATACCTTAAAGAAAGTACTTCAAGTACGTTTCAACTTTGTCAACAAGGTCGCAATTACAGAAGTCTACATAGTGTGGACTTAATGATAACATACTTATAACATAAAACTGGTGGACTGAATCATTGAATAATCTGTCAAAAGCTGGCCAAAGATGCTAATTAAACATCCAAACTGACATCCCTCAGCCCAAAGTTCAGATCAAAAGGTGATTATCCAACTGGGCAACTGAATTTTTGCCATGATATGTGCAGCATAAAACCCAAGCCAGGTTTCTTGGGTATTGCAGAAAGAAGGTAGACTAAATATCAAAGAATACAAACTAAACTACAATCACTTAAATGTTAGGCTCACGGCACAAATACAACTAATGAGTTTAAGTTGAGGCATTATTTTACATCCTCATTTTAAAGACAATAAAAACTTTGTTGGAGGGTCACTGTGGAGGTGGATTTTTTGCATCTTGTGATTCCTGTTTTGCTCCCGACACAGCTGCAGTTGCGGCGGCTGTCATGGCAGCTGCTGCTGCACCCAGCTTTACACCACCAGCAGCCTTCATTGCACCAGCCACCTTCGCAAATGCAGCAATACCTCCAACAAGTATAGCCCTCAATGCAACAGTTGGTTTTATTGCCATTTATGTTACCTGTGATAAGAAAATTCAATGCTGTGGTTAGGAATATGTAACCCAAGCACCGTCCATAGAACACAATGTCGTTGAAATCACTGTATCTTCATCAACATCATATCATTTTTCTCTTAGAAATAATTCCAAACTACGCAAATTGTACAGTTGATACTTCCGACCATAATTTTAATATTTCAACTCCATCTTTGGGTGATCTTGAGAGGGGAGAAGATTTAGTAACAGAGCAAAATGAACCAAACAAAAGGATCATTTAATCCTTTTGCAGCTAGCATGAATAATTAAGAAGCAGCATCCAAAACCTATATTAGTTACTGTCTTTAGAAAGATGACAGGTTAGCATACTGATATTGAGCTGGTTGGAATTCAATACAGAAAGCAATTAGAGCATTTCTTCATTAACTGGGTCCTGGACATGCAAGTTCTTTTAGGAGGAGTCTGAGATAAAGAGGAAAAGATTTAAAACTCATAATGATGTAAGAAATAAAGGTATTCTGCAATCCGGGATGCCACTATCTAAATACACGCACAACCCACAACACCCCCCCCCCAAAAAAAAAAAAAAAAAAAAAAAAAAGAGAAAAAGAAAAAGAAAAAGTAGCTTGACCAGATCATAGACCTTGAACTTGTATCTAACAGTCAAAGTACCACATTGATATTACAATTTCAATGGAGATTTCTCCAAATAAATATGAAAATAGTATAAGGGGAATTCTGGTCTAAAGTGCAAGCAAATATTTATTCCATTTGTTTCTTTTACCCTCTTCCCTAAAAACAATTAGGATATCAATCCAGTAAATTCAGCGAATCGAACAGGCTCACTAAACATGCGTAGCAGAAAATATGCATATCATGAATGAGCTACACAATGGTATTGTGCCTTGGAATAATCTACATCTTTGGGTCAAGTGTCCATGAGCACATTGAAGTATTGAACTTATTCGTATGGCTGATGGCACATTTGCGGACCTCTCATGGGAGAGGTCCAGGCAAATAGATCTGGGAAAGTAATAGCAATACGTCAGAAGAATATCCCAAGCAAATATAATTTTTCTTAGAAATTTTAAACCACAATGCCAAGAATACGATCACTGAACCCAGAGAGTTTGGTGCAACCTGTAAACAGCTGCAGGTCAGGTCCAGGTATAATTGCTTACAGTTTTTACATTTGACCCAATTAACAGGTTAGTATAATATGATTCTATGCATTCTTAAAACTAGATATGGAAATCCTGCTAAAGTGTACCATAAGGAGGATTCCTCATTATGTTGGAATGGGTAGTTTAAGGACCGGGGGGGGGGGGGGGGGGGGGGTTTGGTTGTTGGTGCTTACTTTTAATTTAGTTAAGGGTAGTTCTGTTTTCTAGAGTCATGTACTGCTCACAGCAGATATAACGTTCTACCATGAACTCTTCTTATGATTTTTGCAATCATCTCCACGCTCTCCCCTCCGCTCTCTCTCTGTAGGTACTGGATTCAGGTCTTGTTTCACTACATGGTATAAGAGTTCTAACCAGTAATTGCCTTCTCTGTATCTGTTTTGAGAGTCTTGGTAGGGTTTTCTGGTCTGTGATGTGCATCCATTTATGCATACTTACAAGTCTCTATTGAAATCTTAGTTGATAAATAAAAACAATTAGGTTTTCTTACATTGATAAGATTGTAATTGAGGAAAACATATGCTGCTGCTCATAGGATAGCTGTGAGGATGCTGTTATTTTTAAAATTTACATGTTTCTTGACCTTACTCCGTACGAAGGTCTGCCTCTTCTACACCATGTGGATACTGTTACTTGATGTTATCTCTTCCTTGTGCATGGAGGTCTCTTCTTTTTAATGTGAACAAGAGACTTAATAATGAAATATTTATTGTGTTCACGAGTTTCCCAGCATATTAAGGCCTCAGGCAGGATTGTTGAATATGAATTTCTGCTGCATTATTAATGTGGACTCACAGAACCTCTGCTTTGCTGCAATATATCACTTACTGGAACCTACTTTTGGCTCCCCTATTTGCTTCTGGAAATTTAAAGATTATTATTGTCCACTTGTATCATCAGCACAGTGTCATACACTTATTTGAAGATCATTATTATTCACTCCTTTCACCTACTCGGCTGCTCGGAAACAATTTAATCTTGTAATGACGATGACTTGTTTGCAGCAACCTTATGCTGCTCTGATTAACAGCTTAACAGCTATCTTATGCTGAATTTGTAATTTGCAACCACCTTATGCCGTTATTGGTGGCTCGCAGCAAATTATGCTCCTCTTTGAGAAGATTGCACTTACTTTCCTAGAGAGGCAATTATGATAAGTTGCTATGTGTTGCTGCTATGATGATTTAGCTTGTGGTTGGTACTATCTACCATTTTTTTTTTCTGGGTTTATTCAACATGAATATTTTCTAAGCTGTTATTCATGATTGGAGTGTTAGTGTGGGTATTGCTACCAGAATGAAGTTCTCTTTGAGCTCACTGGTGTCTCCGACTTCTGTGTGTAGATCGATTTTGTTCTTCGTAATTATTTTTGTTGTTCTAAAGTGGAGCATTACAAATTTATACTGGGGGGGGGGGGGGATTAAAAGAGTATCATCAGGGGGATTCCACATTCTCCTTATGTTGGTTGGAGTAGTTTTAACGGTCACATTTCTGTGTTTCTGTAGCAACAGTAGTTTACTCCCAGTTTATCTTAATAAGAGTATAGTCATCCATTATCATTTTCTGCTCACATAATAGTATATTGCTCCCCATGGGGGTGTATTACCATTATAACATGAACTCCTGCTTTTCCTCTCATGAATCTCTCTCCATTTTCTCTTTCTTCTCTACTTCTCTCTTACTTCTCTCTCTTCTGCTCCACAGGTACTGTTCAGATCCTGTTTCACTAGAGTCCTATTAAAGGGAATAGAGTCAGCTCAATCCAAGAGCGTACCATCCTTATACATAAGCAATTTAGAATATACATAGATAGGTGAAGTCCCAAAACTATTCATAATGATCTTAAACCCTCATTGTCTAACTGTTAAGTAATGATGTGGCATGTAACCTGGACTTGAAATGACTCCTACACCCTAATATGTTTGATTCTCGTCCCTGCTCAACTAACCTTTTTCACCCTCATCTGTAGATCAGCTTGGACATTCTGTATAAAGACCCAAAATTTACTTAACAGTCCTTCCATTCTTTGATGAAGAAATTCCAAGTCCCCGAAAGTTCTGATGAAGGTGAATATGAAGGAGTACCTCATGATAGTCAATAATACCATCAAAGGTGATCTTAAACACAGACTCAAGCCCTCTTTCTCTTAACAGTCTCCCTTAAACGGCTTCAGCGGCGGGGCTTCTGCACATTTTGCCAATCTGAATAAATCAGTCACCTCAGATCAATATGCAAAGGGACTGGACAGCAGTACACGAGACTTAACTCCATCCTCTTGATGTCCTCTCCTCTCTTTCTTACCTCTTCTATGCATAGTTGTCACGGCGACGAGGCGATGCGAGGCGGTTTTAGCTAGTTGGGGCGATGAGTCGATGAGGCGGTCGAGGCGTTTTAAGTGAAATTTTTAGTTTACATCTCATACACTCTAATTCTCTAATTCATTATAAATGTATCATATCTTTTATAATCAGTAGACCATAAGCTAATAAACTGGTCTCGATTATACTTAATAAGTTATAAGTTACAACATGGTTAAAACATAGAAAATAAAGAAGAAAAAAAAAAACAATGCCCGGCGACATACCGTTGCCTGAGAAGGTGGTGAACAAAATCACCGGAGTTTACTGCTGTTAGTGTTAACAAAATCTGTTAACAGAGAATAAAAAGAAAAGCAGAAGAAAGAAGAAAAACAATATCGCAAAGTTGAAGTTGCCAACCTTTGCCTAAGGCGCTGGGATCCAAGAACTGCCGGAGTGCCGCTGCTGCTGTAACTTCAGATTTGAGGGTCGCTACAACTGCAAAAGCATTTGTAGACTTTTTACGAAAAGAAAAAAAAAGCAGAAGAAAGTAAGAAACAACAGCAGAACCTTCGCCTGAGATGCTGCTGCCGGAGTGCTGCTCCCACCGCCTGAGATGCTGCTGCCGCTGCAAATTGTACCAGACTTTTTAGGAAATGAAAAAAAAAGCAGAAGAAAGAATAAGAAAGTAAGAAACAACAGTGGAACCTTCGCCTGAGATGCTGCTGCCGGAGTGCTGCTCCCACCGCCTGAGATGCTGCTGCCGCTGCAACTCTGTACCAGACGGAAGAAAAAGAAAAGAAAAGAAAAGAAAACAGCAGAAGAAGTCGCTGGAGATCAAAGGGAATGGTCGCTGCAACAAATCGTTGCCGTCGTCACTGTCGCCATCGTTGTTCATCGTCGTCTCCTTCGCCGTCGTCGTCGCTGTCGTCGCTGTCGTCAATCGAGAGGAAGAGGAGGCCAAGAGATTTAGGGCTTTAGTGATTTACGGTGGAAGTTTTGGTTTAGACTCGATTTGGTCGAGTTTAAATCTACTACTTTTTGTTTTTTTTTTTGGTTAATAATAATGTAACAATGATCCCATGTTACACTAACCATGATCCCATGTTACATCTTAAGTATTCAACCATTAGTTGATTCTCAATCGGAATCTAATTTTCAATTCCTTTTCTACCTTAGATTTGGAATCATAAATGTTGTTATTTTTTAAATACACAAAGGCAGTCGTCCAGGGGTCTAAGGCGTCCGAGGCGCCTGAGGCGACCGCCTTATGGGTAACAAGTGAGGCGACACTCGCCTCAGGGGCTCCACAAGCGCTTGGAAGCCAAGGCGTCGCCTAGGTGACGCCTTGACAACTATGCTTCTATGGTAAGTCTCTTTCTTCCTTTTTACTGAATCATTTTCGTTATTCCCTTTATGTTTTTGGTTTCCCCCTAGTTCATGCTTCTCTCCCATTTTTTGATTCTTCCCTCACTTTTGTTACTCTGTTTTGTCATTCTACTTATAGTTACGTTTACTCTTACCCTACACTGTTTCGAGTGAAACTGGTAGCCCTGATATGTTGTTTTGATCTCTCCTTCCTTGACCTCCCATCTCGACATTTGGTTTGGTGTTCACAAATCCCTAGGAGACCCATACTTGCAAATCTGAGACTGAGATACCACCTGGCTTCTCAGAGGTACTTAGAACTTCAAACCTCGTTCTGCAACTTTTTCCTTCTCAGTTTCAGCAATTAAAACCTATTCTTGAGTTGATTATTTTTATGGAAAGGTATAGAGAGTGTAAGAAAGATCTTCACATAGTGTTTATTGGCCTAGAAAAAGCTTATGATAGAGTCTTTAGAACGTTATTTGGCAAGTACTAGAGGAAAAAAATGTTCAAGTAAATATGTGGCATAGTTTGAACCCCCCAAAAAATAAAAATAAAATAAAAATAAAAAAAAAAAAAAAATAAATGTGGACATACTTAAAGATATGTATATGATGGTTTAGCAACAAGTGTAAGAACGGTGAGAGGAAAATGTGATAAATTCCCAATTACAGTTGGGCTACATCAATGCTTAGCTTTATCCCCATATTTGTTTGCACTAATAATAGATGATTTAACTAAAGAAATTCTACCTGAGGTTCTTTGGTGTATGCTTTTTGTTGATGATATTGCTTTGGTAGATGAGATACAAGTTGGGATTAATACCAAGTTAATATTATGGAAAACAACTTTGGAATCAAAAGGTTTTAAACTAAGTAGAACGAAGGAAGATCTAGTGTGTAACTTTGGTTGTGATCTAATGGATGATGAGGTGGTGAAACTTGATGAGAAGGTAATTTCACAACGTGGTTATTTTAGGTGTTTTGGCTCAATCATAAATAACAAAGGTGATATAGAGAATGATGTTTCCCAATGAAATAAAATAGGGTGGATGAAGTGAAGAGGTGTGTCCAAGGTCTTGTGTGATCGACGTATACGTTTAAAGATTAAAGGGAAATCTATAAGACTGTCGCACGACAACTATGATATGTAGTGCAAAGTGTTGGTCTATTAATAAGCATCACATAAATAAACTCAGAATCACAAAAATAATGACGCTAAGATGGATGAGTGGAAAAGAATAAAGTTAGGAATGATCATATTAGAGCTGGTCTATGAGTAGCTCCAATAAATTATAAGCTATGAGAAATTCGACTGAGGTGGTAGTGTGGCATAGCCATATTCAATGAAGGCCTTTAAAAGCCCCTTGTACCGAGAAGTGATTTAATCCATGTCGAAGGAACTAGAAGAGCTAGGGTAGACCTAAGATAACCTTAGGAGAAGTGATGGAAAATGATATGGATGGCTTATACCTTGTATCGATATTGCCTTAAATTGGAAGGCAAGGATCCATGTAGCTGACCCTAGTTAGTTGGGATAAGGTTTGTTGTTCTTGTTGTTGTTTTGAGTTGATTATTCTGAGTGTGTGTTGGTCAATTCCAGCCCTTCGATTCACCAATATATGCCTAAATTTTGGAGTTCATTGGCTTATGATGGACAGCCATATTATATCAGTCAGAATGTTCTTGAGAATGGGAGAAACTGAGAGGGGGTATTGGAGGCAGAGGAAAGAGTTGTAGAGCCAGAGAATTTGAGAAGAAGGTTGGTTGCAAAGGTAGGGGGAGGAGACTCAAAACAAATGAGGGTGTATGAGCCATTTCAAGTCCAGGTTATATACCATGTCATTACTTAAACAGCCATAGCATAGCCTTATCCACCCTGATGCAGTCAGCTACATGGATCCTAGAAAAGACAGGAGGAAGACAATAATGAAAAGGAGGTGTAGCACAAAACCTCAACATAAAACATTAAATGTGGGGCAACGACCATTACTTTGGACCATTTCATAACATCCCAATATTCTTCTCTAGGTCTCAAAAGGAAGTGAGAAAACAATGGAAAGCATCAAATCATAAAAGTCTAGCCAAAAGGGTTTGGCTGCATGTATCTTTGATTTTCACTCAGCTCTATTGGAGGACGTACAATGAAAAAAGCCTAAGCACAGTAGGTCTTTCTTCAACATTTCTCCTATGGTTTTCTTAGGGTTCCCTCTGGTTCTTATGAATCTCTCAATTTGGATTCGGTCACTCTTACAATCTGGGGGTCCCTGAAGGCCCTTGTTGAACGTGGCCAAACCAATTCAAATGACTCCCTCTAAAAGCTTATCATGTATCAAACATACTCCCAATTCAGCTCCAATAATATCTTTTCTTACTGCTTTTCTAGTTTTCCACAAATCTACCACAATATCCTCATCTTTGCAATACCAAGTTTATTTATATGACTTTCTTCACAGTCCAATATTCCTCTCAGTAAATCTAGCTGGTTTAACAACAGTCCTATGAAATTTCCCTTTTGATAGAAAGTTCTTAATGGGCTGTTAATTTTTTGAGTTCCTTTCCCCTGGGAAATCAAGGTGGAGTACAAGATGGTTATCAGAATGGTTGTCTTTATTAACATTTCAGGCAAAGTACAGGGTGCGTAAGATAGGGTTCTCTACTACTTTGAGGGGTAGCAACCTCCTAAGAACGAAGTGGGGGAAGAAGATCAAATTCATTCATACCTTTTCATCACAGAATTACATGGTTTTATAAGCTATCACTCACAACAAACATCTTCCAACATTCCCAGAAACCATATATTTTGTCGTACAATCTGTCTCACATCCTAACGACCTCTAACAAACTCATCTCCCACTTTTACACGTGGCCTTCCAATCTGATGTTCCTTCTACGTGACCTGGAGCTTCTGCGGGTAACATGGGTACCATAATCAGCATTGTCAGTGGCCATATCATCATCGTCCCTGTGAGAATGAACCTTGTCCGAAGGGTTTGGAGAGGGGTAGGTTTCATCCAGGTAGGTAACGTCATCCCAATTGGCATCTTTGGGAGAGAGCTCTGTCCACTGAATTAAAGCCTGAGGGATCCAATGGGTAACCTCTGCGGATGGTACAAGTTGAGAACAGCCAAGGGCATAATGGGGACACCATTGTGCTCGACCTGCAGTGCCTGGGGAATGTTGGATGTGGGTGGAGCACCAACACATTCCTTGAGAAGGGATATGTGAAAAACATGGTGTATGCAGGCAGAGGGCAGCAATTGGAGACCATAAGCAAGGGGAATGATTTGCTCCAAAATTTGAAAGGGACCAAAATAACTGCTACTCAGTTTTTTATTACGTCAGAGGGCAACAGGGTTCTGCCTGCAGGGCTGTAACTTGACATACACCTAAGCAGCTGGCTCAAACTGTCTGTTTTTGCGGCCTTGATCAGCCTGAATTCTCATTCGCTTTTGTGCACACCGCAGATTGGTGTGGAGGCGAAGAAGGATTTCACCCCTGGTTATTAGAGAACGGGCCACCACCTCGTTGAGTGGTGTCGGGAATGTAGCGATGCACTGACAGGGGGAGGGGGGTGGGCAACCATAAAGGGCCTCAAATAGAGACATGCCAGCCGCAGTGTGGAAAGTTGTATTACAGCAAAACTCCACCCGGGGAAGGAACCTGATCCACAACTGCGGTTGATCCGTGGTGAAGCCTCTCAGATACATTTCAAGGTTCCTGTTCAGGACCTCGCTTTGGCCATCATCTGTTTGGGGATGGTAAGCACCACTTACCAGGAGGAAGGTGCCCTGAAATTTGAAGAGGGCCTACCAGAATTTGCTCAAGAAAATAGGACCCCGATCACTGAATATAGAACGGCGGAGAGCATGTAGGTGTACAATTTCTTGAGAGAACAACTCAACAACATTATAGCTAGAGTAATGGCTACCCAGAGGGAGGAAATAGGCGTACTTAATGAAGCGGCAACCACGACCAGAATGGTGGTTTTACCATTTGAGGGGGAAGCCCGGTGATGACATCTATAGCTATGTCCTCCCACAGGGATGGGAAGCGGCTGAAGAAGGATGGCAGGGGATGAACAAGAAGTTTTAATTTGTTGACAAATCAGGCAGCAATAACAAATTTGTGGACAACATAATGTAACCCTTCCAATAAAAATTGCTAGAAATATGGTGAAAGGTGGAGGAATCCTGCATGGCCACCCACAGGGGACAAATGGAACTCATTTAAAAAGGTTTCAGAGAGAGAAGTGGGGGGGGGGGGGGGGGAAGGATGACCTGGTCCCAGTGAAAGAGGAGGCCATTGCAGAATTGGTAATAACGTTGGAGGGAGGGGTTGGTAAGAAGGTCTTGACATATACATTGAAGGTCATGGGATGTGGCAGTCTCAGACTTCAATTGGTCAAAAAACCCAAACAGGGGCTTGGAACAAGAATAAGCCAATAAGGAGGCGGTGAATTGTCAGGACAGGGCATCCACAGCGTCAGTGTCCTTGCCCGGGCAGTAGGCAACTTCGAAGTTGAATCCTAGAAGCTTGGCTAACCACTTTTGTTGTTCAAGGGTATGTATGACCTGTTCTGTGAGGTCATGAAGGCTTTTCTGGATAGTCTGAATAATGAAGAGGTGTCCCAAGAGGTATTGATGCCAGCAGAAAACGGCCTCTATGATGGCAAATAATTCTTTGGCATAGGTGGAGGCTGAGGATGGGAAAGGTTGGACCAATGAGGGCTTGAATGGAGATTGCAGTATCATAGGACGTAAGAGGGGGTTCAATAGGCAGAGGATCAATTTCAGGAGGAATTGGTGCGTACTCAGTGTCATCTTCATCGCCGTGGAGCATGAACAATTGTTTAGAATTTCAGTGATGCCCAGGGGAATACTCATCATCACAATTAAAAAAAAAAAACCTTTATCTTATCATTGCATTTCCTAGGGTGTAAGCCACTTGATGGGAATAGGTAGGGGTGTCAACGATGTGGTTTGGGGCTGAAAAACACCTAACCCAAACATGGCCCTTTAGCAAAATAACGGTTTCGGGCCGGTTTCGGTTTGGTGTGGTTTGGGTTCGGGCTAACTAACGGTTTGGGTTAACGGTTTAGATTCGGGTTGACTAACGGTTTATGGTGTGTAAGAAAAAGAACAAGAAGAAACAATTGAGCATCCTACAACAAAAGCGAAAATTATACGGAAAGCAAAGTTGTTATTGGTCAATTTCCATTAAAAAAAAACCCACCCATTCTATAGAAATCAAGAACCTAGATATTAAGTAGTAAAATGACTATTTGATCTTTGAATTCATGCTTCATTTTTTAACTGTCTATACCAACTACCTAATGATAATATAATGATTCAAATACTATTTAATGTAAAATTACAAAACGGGTTATAACGGGTTGCGGTTCGGTTTCAGGTTGGTGCGGGCTCCACAACCCTCAGCCCAATTACGGCCCATTAAGATTCGGTTGGGCCCGGTCGGGCTATAACGGGCCGGTGTGGTTGGGGCTATAAATTGACACCCCTAGGAATAGGGGTTAGGGGCATAGAAAGGGTGCTGGGGCAGGAAGAAGGGCATGAACAAGGGGCACGGGGGACAATAAATAGGTAGTCGGTTGGGTAGGTGAAGCAAGTTGAGCAACTTGGCCTACTGAAAGCATACCAAGCCGATGGCATGGGCTATGGCGGTGGGGCGGAATGACCAGACCTTTACTGCGAGTTGCATTGTTAGGACGAAGGCTGGTGATGAGGCAACTGACGAGGAAGGAATTGGGAATATTAGAGATATGATTTGCTAGGGCCTCAAAACAAGTTTGGTAGTTGCTACGGTATTGGTTTGGGTCAATTTGGAGAGGCGCCTTGGAAATCATCACAGTCGGAAGGACCAAAACAAGTTTGCAGAGCTTGAGTGAAAATAGGGTAGGAAGTGAATTAAGCAGTCCGCTGCATTGGACCATCCAAATAAAAAGAGGAAATGATAAGGTAGTGCTCATTGGCAGTGATGTGGTAGTCGAAGAATTGTTCAGCATCGAAGGGCCAGCCGGTGGGATTTTCACCACTAAACTGAGGGAATTCAATGTGTATAGTGTGGGGTCGCATGGCACCCATAGAGGAAGGCATAGGATGAGGCAGGGAAAGGGAAGAGGAAGACTGGGTGGAGGAGGTGGGATCTGGGAGTAAGCGGTGGCGTATCGCCTGTTCAATGAGACCATCAATGGCTTGGAGGCGAAGGGTGATATCAGAGAGCGTTCGTTGTGTTGTAGAGAGAAGTTGTTGGGTTTTAGTGAGGGAAGTGTGGAAGGCGATTAGCTGTTCGGTATTGGCAATGGATGACTCGGTGAGGCATTTCATGGCTTCATCAAGGTGGCAAAGACAGGTTCCTTCAGCCATGGAATGCAGGAAGATGACAACGAAAGCACCAAACTGATAGAATCCTCTGCTATTTTGAGGTTAGCAACCTCTTAAGTCGAAGAAAGGGAAGAAGATCAAATTCATTCATACCTTTTCATCACAGAATTACATTGTTTTAAACCCTATCACTCACAACAAAACATCTCCCAACGTTCTTGAAACCAAGTATTCTCTCCTACAAATTGTCTCATATCCTATCGACTAACAAACTCATCTCCTTTACAGGTAGCCTTCCAATCTAACATTCCTTTTATGTGACCCGCAGCTTTTGCGGGTGATGTGGGTACCATCTTCAGCCCTGTCGGTGGTCATATCAGCATTGGCATAATTTTTCCAACCACATCTCGTATTTCTAATAGCATCATTGGTTCACCAATTCTGCTTTCCAGGGACGAAAAACCGAACATAACTTTTTTTCCCACTCCAAAAGTACATAAAGAAGATAAAGAACGGGCAATATGCAGTTCTATCAGCATATGCAAACGTGGTGAACGGCAAACTGTTTAAAACCGAACTCAACATTTTTTTAGAAGTACATAAAGAATATAAGACGGGGGCAACATACAGTTCTAACAGCATATGCAAATGTAGTGAAATGAGATCTGTTTAAGATAGTCTACTCGTCGGAATTGATTTAGTTTCAAACGCATATGCGGATCAATCTAGTATTCATTTGGTTTACCAAAAAAAAAAAAAAAAATCTAGTATTCATTTTAATTTTTAATATTTCTCTTCCACATAAAAATGGAAAATGCGTGATCATGAGAAGCAAAACACAGGTATTGTTTCCAATAGTCATATTTAGAAGAGATAAATAAAAAGCTTGTTAAAATGGAAACTGAAGAACAAAAACGCAGAAACTGATAAATAGGTAATTGCTTGTGATCTTTTGATTTACTCTTAATCAGATCAAATAAATCATTACCTGAGAAAAATGAACTCGAAATTGCTCAGACCTCTTTCTTTCTTTCTTTCTTCTTCTTCTTCTTCGTAGTCCTGATGCAAGAATGATAGATTAATTGCTTCGGGGTTCCTAAAAGATATTCTATAAACAAGAACGAGAGCAAGAGAGCGAGAGTGAAATTTTTGTGTTGCGCGGAGAGCCGGTGGAAGCAAAGCGAAAAACCATAAGAATTATGGTGATGGAAAGCAAAGAGTCAATGGCCCTCTATTTGAGCCACGTGTGTGAACCTAGCTTGAAGTGAACGGTTCAAATATAAGGATGGCTAGACCGTACGGTTTATTTGGTGATTGCAGTAGCTCGTTAAATAGTTTCGTCTACGTAGAAGGTTAAATCTTCTATAGAAAAGAATCGTTGTTTAATAAAAACACCTAGAATCGTCTTTTTGCCTACAAATTCAAACCGGGATTTTTATTTTTCCTAAACTTCACCGGAAAGCATACAATGATCATAAAGATTCGTTTTCTTGGGTAGAATGATCGTAAAGATTCGAGAATAAGATAGCGTTGAAGGGTTGAAGTATAGGCAAAGCTACAGATAAATTCCTACACTAAAGCTTGCAGAGATTCGAGTGTGGAGCTCCAATGGCGGAGAAACCACAGCCTGTTCGCGTTCTGTACTGTCCAGTGTGTAGTCTCCCTGCCGAATACTGTGAATTTGGACCGGATTTCGAGAAATGCAAGCCTTGGTTGATTGAAAACGCACCTGAGTTGTATCCCGATCTCCTCAAAGGCAAACCCTTTTCTTATTTGTTTTTATTTGATTTGATTCGTTGTTGTTTTGAAACTTTAGGAAACCTTTAGTCTCGATCTTCCATGGCGTTCGTCTTATACTTTTGCATGAGTTTGTATATCCTTTTATTTAAATTTTGATAATTTCAGAAGCAAACGAGAAGGAAGCTAACAAGGTTTCCGAACAGCTCCACTCGGTTGGAATTTCTTCCGCCGGCGGTGATGCTTCTGCTTCTGCGGCTACTTCAGGTGTATAGCTTTTAATTCTGTATTCCTCTATTCTGTTTTTTCCTTCAATATTCACTTCTTTTTTTTTTTTACAAAAAAACCTTTGTCTGATGCTTTGATTCAAAACCCCCCCCCCTCCTCTGTTGATCTCTAGAACTATACAGTAGAAAGCTGACGCATTCTTTTCTTTTTAATTAGGAGGCAGCTCAACCTCTAAGCAAGAAGAAGTAAAACGTCTTCCTGGTGGGAAGATAAAGAAGAAAGTAAGAGGCTTTTTATTTATTTTTAATGCGTGCACAATAATTATATTTTAATCTCTTGGTATAAGATTAAGAAATACATCGTATTATAAATACAAAGAATGCTTTTTGGCATCTTACTTCAGCTATAACTGACTGATGCATGAGAGTTCAAGAGTTTGAAGAAGTGTGAAAAGAGGTTTTCAATGCAAAATATTCTTGGCATTGAATGAATTTCAGAGTCTTAATATGTTTAGCTAACTGGATGGAAGGGAAATTGGGGTTTCTAAATAGAACTGGGTTTGAGAAGGGATCTTATGATGGATATGGGTTGAATTTTGGAAAAGGGAAAAGATCTTGGCAAATCTTGAACTCTCGTTCTTGTTCTTCCTCTTCTTTCTTTTCTTCTATTTCCCCCCCCTTTTTTTGGTTCCTTTCTTTTACTTTATTATTATTATTATTCCCCCCTCCCCCCTGTTTTCAGATTCTGCTGCAAGTCAGAGGAGGTGATGAGAGGGGGGTGCAACAGAGAGAGGGGAGGGAATGGGGCAACTGTAGGGTAGGAGAGAGGTGGGAGAATTGCTGGGAGTTGTTGCAAGGGGTAGGGGAGGGGAATAGGGAAGTCGTAGGGGGTGGGGATTGCTGCTGCTGTGTTGTGGCCATGGAACATTTTATCGCTGAAATTCTGTGATATCGGTAAGGGGTGAACCGAAAAGGGGCCCAATACTGACATTTGCGAGATATCGCCGAATTATCGGCGATTTCTCGCCTTATCTCCCCGAACTGGCAAGATATCGTTTGAAACGCCCAAACTCCGTTGATCAAAACTTCCATTATTACCGGTAATCTCAAATCTGCAATCACAGATAGAATAAGAAACCCTCTTAAAGATCTAAGCTTCCATTATTACCCATGAATCCACGATCAAACTCCTAACAGATCACCGACAAGGCAAGAACAAGGGAAGAAAAACTAAAGAAGAAGCCCTACGAAGATTGCCGTCGGTCTTCAACTGTGTTCTGCGGATTGATGAAACCGGAAACCACCAAACCAGGGAAAAAAACTGAAGAAGCCCTACGAAGATCGCCCTCGGTCTGCAACTGTGTTCTGCGGATTGATGAAACCGGAAACCACCAAACCCTTCGTAATGCTTTGGTTTTGTAATTAAATTTGTTACTTTTGAATTCCTTTTCAAGTCCATTAAAATAGGTGTCAGTGTCAGACCGACTCACACACGTCAATGGCTTTGTTTTGTAATTTAATTTATTATATTTGATTTACTATTCAAGTCCATTAAAAGCATTTCACATAATAGGGTGTCAGTGTCATACGACTCATACATAAATGCTTTTAAATTTTGTTTTTTTTACTTCACACTTATCGATTTTGCAGCTTTCCTTAATTACCTTTTTTTCATTTCACGCATCTGTAGAATTTGTATTTTCCTAATATCGGTGAAATCTCGGCGAGATTTCGCCGATTCGCCTGGTTTGCCAGGTAGAGAACCGGCGATCTAGCCCGAGATTTCGTTCCTTGGTTGTGGCAGCAAGGGGGAGGATCTGCGAGATTTCTCCGGTTTGCCGGGTTCGCCAAGTAGCGAACCGGCGATCTTGCCCGAGATTTCGTTCCTTGGTTGTGGCAGCAAGGGGGAGGATCTGCTAGGATTGCGCAGGACAGAGGAGGGGCACGGGAGTGCTTGCATGGGCCTGGGGGAGATGGGTAAGGGGTAGGGGCTGCTGTAATTGCAAAAGGATGAGAGAGAGAGAGTGCTGCGATGGGGAGGGAGGGTGGTTCTTAGGGGTTGCACAATAGAGGAAGAGGGGGGGAGGGTGCAATGGCCTAGGGAGGAAGCGGGAGGGGGCTGGGGCGTAAACTTACTTGGTGAAGATGCTGGATGTGAAGGTGGCTGCTGTTGAAGATGAATACTTGCCAGAACTTAACGATGTAATGCTGTAGTTGAATCTGAAGAGCTGAAAATCTGCCGTGGTCCTCCCAATGAGAACCATGACTTGTTTCCCACAAGCAATAATCAAATTTTATTCAATTCAAGCTTAACTTACAAAGTTAGAGTAGGCTTTATTTATAGCTTACTAAAAGACCTTAACTCTAAGTGGGATTCCTTTATAGATTAGGATCCCACCACATTAATCATAACCATTGAAATAAAAATTGAAAGATCTAATGGACCCTAATGGACACATACTGAAATTAAACTCTTAGTGACTTAAAACTCTAACTAGCCCATGCTAAATTGTAATTAATTAAAACTCTAATCGACATGTGCTGGACTAAGGACTTTTACTCAACTACTAGCTCAAATTAAGACTTCTAACAAAATTGGACTCTAAAATTAAAACTGAATTTCTGGAATTAATTTCAGCAACTAAAAAGGGCTGGAAATGCCCAAGCTACCCTCCATAAGGGTTTGGCTAGCTAATATGGAGGGAGCTTGGGGCCCACTCTTGGATTTGGCTAGGGGGGTCAATTTGTGTTCACATCAAATTGAGCTCAACTAAGAAGTAAGAACCAAAACTGCAGCTTGAGTCTTGTTATACTCTAACCCATACTTCCTTCCCCACCCCTCTCCCTGGCTGCCCACCCATCCAACACCAAAACAAACAAAAAGGAGGATAAATTACTCGTCATTGTCCTCAAATGTGGGTCGAGACATAGGACATAACACCAATAGCTGTTTGTCTTTGATAAGTAACCAATTTTAATGAAGGGAAAGGGCAAGAATAGGATAGAGTATAATAGATCAATACTACTACTACAACAATGACAACAGAGGGAAGGCTGATGGTTAGCAGACTATAAAAGATCTATGCCAAAGGCTAGGAGCCGGAATACAAAGTTTCCAACTCTTTGTCTAGCCATATCATCAGCAATCCGTAAGAGGGCACTAAATACAAAGTTCCTATCACTCCTTTAGCTAGATCATCGGCAATCAGCAACATTGTATAACCTACGTTTGGGATGCCAAGCCACTGGTAATGACCGAATGTCCAAGTGACGAAACAACAAGTAGCTTTTGAAACTTTTCTGGATGGTACGATAGATGCTGCAAGCCGGCTTCTGATATTCCAGAGATTGTTCAATATATCTTCCCTCGTTTGTGTGTAGTTGTTTGATGGAGGCTTCCAACTTTGGAGCAAGTGGTGCACAGGAGTTGGTTTCCTATCCTAGTATAATGTTTCTGATCACTTTAGCCAGATCATCGGTATTGTTATACATCTTATATTTGGGAAGCCTAGGCTTTTAGTAACGACCAATTGGCCGATTGACCAGACAGCCATGAGTTTTTGAAAATATTGAATATTATGATAGCAGTATGGAGTTAACTGTAGTGGATAACTTGTGGACCCCTCCCAAGGGGTTGCAACCCTGTTGTAAGTAGGTAATCCAATCTGTTAGTACCAGAAATTTCAAAGGGCCACTTGGTAGATTACTAGCATGAAGGATATGGGATGGACTTATTATTTGATTGGGATTTGGGACAAACTTGGAAGGGGTGATAAAATGAGAGCAAAGGATGATAAAGGAAGAAGGGAAGGTTATTTGATTCATAAATCCCAAAGGGGTTACTCATTTGGCAAGGACCAACACCTTAAAATACGATGTCGTGAGTTCACTTCTCTTTGGGCATACTATAAAAGACAACATACAAAAGCAAGGGCTAAAAGGCAGATGACAATTTAAAGGGAGGGTCTTGGTGCAACAGTAAAGTTGCTCCATTGTGACCAAGTGGTCCCAGGTTCAAGGCCATGAATAGCCTTTCTGCAAAAGCAGCATATAATACTGTACATCATGAACCTCCTGAGACCCCTCAGTGGTGGGAGCCTCATGCACTGGGTTTGAGCTTTTCTTAAGGCAGCCTATGGTTGTTGTCTTTGACTTCTCAACTTCATAACCTATGGCAACCAGATTCAGGAAATTTTAAAGAACTCGGTCATTTGACCATAAAATGACTATATAGATTTTTGGATTGGACAGCCAATCCAAAGTAATCTGAGACCCAAAGAAGAATCCTTCAAAATAGGATCACAAACTAATTTTGAAACTTCCTCGGGCAGAACTTGGGAGCCAGCTTTGATTGCAGAGATCAATCTGACAACAGAGATGGAGTTGGGTCACCAAATACTATAATTTTTGTCAGCAATGGAAGGAGACCTTGACCAAAATCTTTGTCCAATCTAGCTTTTGATGGAGTTGGGGTTGCTAAAATCTTTGTCAAATGTTAGTCAGCAATGGAAGGGGACCTCGTTCAGTGTGGCAGTACCCAGATTGCAGGAAACTAAAGAAAATATGGCACAAAGGAGAAGAAAATATATGATAAATAATAGGGTCTGAAGAGAATTAGGTCCGGGAAGAGCGAGGACAGAGGGACAGGAGAGACAAGATAGAAGGAACAATAAGAGAGATGAGAACTAAGAAGGGATAGGGAGAGATCAGCAGATGAAAGGAGTTCAGAAATGGGCCAACCGCAACTCAAATCATTCATTATTCAAGTCATTGAATCTCTGTTGAATTTGTTATGAAGCATATCTAATGAAAAATATTGAATCCCCACAGATAGAAACTACTGGAAGAATGTCTTCAAACTAGGGAACTATACTGAAGCAAGTATAGTAGTAACTAAATCCTGTGAAATAAGGTGGAAGAGAAGATTGTAACACCACCCCCCATCCCCCCCCCCCCCCTCCCCAGTTTAAAAGAGAGGGTTGCGACAGGTCCTAATAAATCCTACTCACTTTCTGGGACTACAATCTGGGTTAGGCCAGTTACAGTCTCTGATCAGGCTTCCATAATGGGTAATGCTGGTTTCCCATGTCAGTGCCACTGCATTAATAGATCTCAACATGAACAGCTTCATCTTTTAGTATGTTTAATCATGATTGGGATTGGCCTGTTTAGCTAACATTTTAAATGACAGCAAACATGATGGGGCAGCAAGATTCAAAATCAGATAATCAGAAACTTTAGAAAGATTTCTATTGAAGGGATCTGGTTTTCAGTATCGTTTTAAGTCATTGAATTGGTTCATGGCTGTTCATTACAACAACAACAAAAACAATAAGCCTTGTCCCAACTAAATGGGGTTGGCTACATGGATTCTTGCCCTCCAATCAGTTCTGTTTAAGGCCATGCTAGATACAAGGCCTAAGCTATACATATCCTTTCTCACCACTTCTCCTAAGGTTATCTTAGGTCTAACCCTAGCTCTTCTAGTTCCTTCAATATGAATTATATCACTTCTCCGTACAGGGGCATATATAGGTCTCCGTTGAACGTGGCCGTGCCACCTCAAACAACTTTCTCGAAGCTTATCACTTATGGGAGCAACTCCCAGACCAACTCTAATATAATCATTTCTTATCTTATCCATCCTAGTTTTGCCACTCATCCATTTTAGCATCCTCATTTCTGCTACATTGAGTTTATCTATATGATTATTTTTAACAGCCCAACACTCTGCACCGTACATCATAGCTGGTCGAACAACGGTTCTATAAAATTTTCCTTTAAGCTTTAATGGAATACGCTGATCACATAAGACCCCGGATGCACCTCTCCACTTCATCCACCCTATTTTAATTCTTTGGGAAACCTCATCCTCTAAATCACCTTTTTTACTTATGATTGAACCTAGGTACTTAAAACAATCACTCTGAGGAATCTCTTTATTGTCAAGTATCACCACCTCATCATCTGCCCGATCATGGCTAAAGTTACAAACTAGATATTCTATCTTCGATCTACTAAGTTTAAACCCTTTTGATTCCAAAGCTACTCTCCATGATTCTAATTTGGTATTAATCTCCACCTGGGTTTCATCAATCAACACAATATCATCCACAAAAAGCATACACTGGGGGACCTCATCTTGAATGTCTTTGGTTAATTCATCCATTACCAATGCAAATAGATATGGGCTTAAAGTTGACCCTCGATGTAGCCCAACTGTTATCGGGAATTCATTACTTTGCCCCCCACTGTTCTAACACTAGTCATTGAACCATCATACATATCCTTAACTATATCTACATATTTATTTGCAACACTTCTTTTCTCTAGTACTTGCCAAATTAACGCTCTAGGGACGCTATCATAAGCTTTTTCCAGGTCAATAAATACCATATGAAGGTCTTTCTTACATTCTCTATACCTTTCCATAAGTCTCCTAATTAGGTAAATAGCCTCCGTTGTAGATCTTCCGGTGTAAACCTAAAATGGTTCTCTGTAACTATAGTTAAGTGTCTAAAACGGGTTTCAATTATTCTCTCCCATAATTTCATCGTATGGCTCATCAATTTAATGCCCCTATAATTATTACAACTTTGAATATCTCCTTTATTTTTATAAATTGGAACCACAACGCTTCTCCTCCATTCATCTGGCATTTTCCCTGTGCTCATAATCTTATTAAACAACTTAGCGAACCAAACTAGTCCATGGGTTCCTAAGCTCTTCCATACTTCAATTGGGATTTCATCAGGACCTTGTGTCTTGCCGAGTTTCATCCTCCTTAAAGCTTCTTTTACTTCGGACATCGAAATTCTACGTATATAAGTTCGGACATTGGTGTCGTGGTGAAAAATGTAATTGTCCGAGTCATAAGTGCTTGAAGAATGCTCATTTAGTAAACTAGAGAAATATGTTTCCCATTTTTTCTTAATGTCCTCCTCACAAACTAATATTTTACCATCTCCATTTTTAATACATCTAACATGGTCAAGATCTCTACTCTTCCTATCCCTCATCTTAGCTATCTTATAAATAGATTTTTCCCCTTCCTTCGTGCCCAACTTATTGTATAACTCTTCATACTTCTTTTTCCTTGCTTTTCCCGCAATTTTCTTAGCTTCATTTCTATCCAACCTATACCTTTGAAGATCCTCAACATCCTTAGTTCTTTGCCGTGTCTTAAAACTAGTTTTTTTTTTTTTTTTATTCCTAATGGCAGCTTGAACCTCACAGGAGTGATTAGGCTTTGCTAGATTGGCGATTATGATCGTTGCAATCATTCACTGATTAGTCACCGTAGATTTGACTGCAAAATATCAAATATTCTGATTTGTGTCTGCTTTATTGATTTGTTGTTTAGCTGTGCAAGATTGTAATGTTTTGTTCTGTCATTCCTTCAGTTGGCTCTGGTAGATTGGTGTAATGTCTTTTTTTTGTCAATTTTCAATGATGGAGTAATGATATTTAGGGATGATGCTTTTTGTAGGATAAGCAAGAAGTTGTCATTGAAAAAGTTGTCCGTAACAAACGCAAATGTGTCACCACTGTGAAAGGATTGGAGCTTTTTGGTGAGCAATACCATTTTTGACTTTTCTCTGGCTCGTAACTTAGAGTTTGTTTAGAGTAAATATTTTTGATAAAAATCTATCTGTAATTTTACTACTTATGTTGGATATTCTTTCAGGAGTAAAACTCAGTGATGCTTCCAAGAAACTTGGGAAAAAATTTGCTACAGGAGCATCTGTTGTTAAGGTGGATAAGAACTTCAAATTTTTTATATCAACTATTTTTTTAAACCCATTTTTTGGCCTTTTTTTTAATTTTTGATCTACATACATTTATTTTGTAGGGGCCAACTGAAAAGGAGCAAATTGATGTTCAAGGAGACATATCCTATGATATAGTGGAGTTTATTACAGATACCTGGCATGATGTAATTTTCTCTGACCATCTTATTTTGTAAATGTTTTTATGTTTTTTATTTTCACTTGTGTAGGTTTGATATCTTGTTTTTCGTTGCATAGTTGAATCTATCCTTTATGCCTCACAATTGTGCATGCATTATACAATGGAATTTCTATTTGAAGTGCAGTTATGACACTTGTAAACATAACTTACATTTGACTGCTAGCATTATTCATCTCTAAACTTTGTTTACTTGTATAAGTTTGAACTAGAACAACATTGGCAACAACAGCAATATCAAATATAGTCTTATCTCAACTTAATGGGTTTGGCTACATGGATCCAACCAAAACCAGGTATGGGTGTGAAAAGAGATCTCAAGGGAGAAAATGTAAAGTGAAAAATGTAAAATTCCAAACTAAATATGGAAATAAAAAAGAACAATGAAACATTAGAGATGGAAGTTGAAAGTAAGAGTGAGGTAGCTTTGGTAGGATTAATGGCCAACACTACGAGGGTCTCTTGTAGAACCAACTCAAGTAAAGCAGAACTTAGGTCAAGGTTTCAGTTTTGGGGCATTAAGGTTCCCAATAAGAATTGGGCTTTGCTTCAAGTGTTAAGGGGCTAGGAAATTATACTTGATCCAAACTAGTGCAGGATCTGATGGCTGTAACTAAATCCTAAAAGTCTGTACAGTAGAGAAAGCTTAGGAATGCTGGTCAATGAGTTTTCCATGGGAGTTAAGAGCTGAAATTTGGATTGAGTGTGACTGTAGGAGGGTAAAAAAGTGTGAACCCAATGCCTAAGGCTTCTGAACAAGGAGAGTCTGGGGGGTGCAATTTTCCTATGCAGTCTTACCCCAGCAATTATTGCTGAGAGGCTGCTTTGATGCCTTGAGCTCAGGCTACAACTGTAGGAGGATGATCTCTAAATATGGGCCAATTCTAATGGTCAGAATAGCTGGGAAGTTCAGTTCAGGTTTTTAGGGTTTTAGAGGGAAGTGAAGGTTTAAATGAAAGTTAGGGTTTTAATGGGCAAATGAGGCTGCAACTAGGACTGAGTGGGCTATGCTGTCGCTTTATACTTTACTGGAATTAGAATCAACACTGTTGCTTATGAAGTTGGAATTCAGGTTTCAACTTCCCAGTTTTCTGAACTTTTAAAGGAAGGGGGATATCCTAGGTTTTGATTGGGGTAATGATGAGGCTATTGTGTTCAGTAATTGAGCTGGTGAGGGTCAAATTCTTTGATGGAAGTTTGACTTTAAGAGGGTTGAGCTGCGTGCGGGTGGGGGGCGGAGCTTTTTATCCTATCAATTTCTGACTCTCATGCGGTTATATTAATTTGCCTCGTAGATGAGGGACATTTGTCCGTATTCTAATCCTGGGCTAACATTTTAAGACCCAATTCACAACCTTCTACTATAGTTTCTTCTCTGTCCTCTCCCCCACCCCCCCACGCCCCCTCTTTCTCTCTGTCTCTCAGCTTGCTTCCCTTCTCCCACTCTGTCAATTGAATAGCAGAGAATAGAAACAAGAAGAAAAAGAGACGAGGAGAGGAAGAAGGGGAGAAGCAGCCAGAAGAGAGGCTGTATTGTATCGCATTAGGATGGATGCAAGGTATTGTAAAGGCTAAAAATTCCAAAAATGAAAGATCCAAGGGCGAATCATCAAACCTTATCTTGGCTTGACACTGGAAAATGTAACAGTGGCAGAGTTAATAGTCTTGAGAACTATAAGATAAGTAAGAGGAAGAAAGGGATATAACCTGGGACTAGAACCAGGATCCAGATCGAATGGGGGTTAGCCTGGATGGTCATAGTTTGCCTGTTTCTGGATTGGTCCTGAATACTCACTTTTTTTCAATTGAAAAAAAATAATATTTGAAGGAAAACAGGGATTCCAGGAGGAGCTTGGGTATGCATTTACTCTGTTACCATAAGACCCTGTAACTCCTTCCTGTCTTGACAGCCAGTGCTTACACCCGTCTCACTCCTATTTTAAATTCATAAGACGTGTCCCTCATCTGTGCATACTTATTTATTAAGATTTATTTTATGGATCAGCTGATCTTTGTCGGATTAGTCCACACTATTTGATCTACCTACCCCCAAGCTATAACTGTGGGAATTCACTGATTCGACAGATCTGATAGTGATTCATTAAATCCTGGATATGTCCTTGGAACCAACACTGAAGACCTGATTGGAATCACCACAACAGGTCAGGACTAATCATTACAGTACCAATATTCTGAATCACGACAGAAACAAAGGCTAAAGCATTTTCTCATTACTCAAATTTATGCTTAAGGCTGTAGCGCCTTATAAACTTCTATAGGAGACTCAAAAATATGAAGGAAAGACCTAAACAATCCTGTACTGACAAGGTAATGTAAACTAACTAGGAAACTGAAATAAAGCTCTAAACTTGGAGGCTTATTCTTGGATAACTGAAACACTTCAATACCAAATAAAGTAAAGAATTAGGATTCTAACTAGACTAATTTTCCTTGCAAATAATAAGGTCCATTAAAAAGTGGTACGTTACATTAAAAACGCTTGGATCACAAAGGAACGAGATGTTTGGACCCTTAACCAAGGTTATTCCCACCAAAGTAGACCCAGTTTTGCTTTTTTTTAATTTTAATTTTTTTTATTTTTAATAATCTGTATCGGCATAGGGTTGACAATTAGCATGACCATAGGCGTAAATGGCAGAAAAGAATTCATTTTGCTAATTCCTTTTATAGTCTAGAAAAGGCTTGTCTAGTTGTGTACAATGTTACTTGAATAGTTCAGCACTTCCTTACGATGGTTTTAGGAATGGAGAATTAGTGATGCATGGCATTATGTTATGTTTCTTTTAAATTTTTTCAGCTGTGGTGGTTTCTGTTTCAGTAATTGTGGTTGGTAATTGAATGAATAAGCCAATAAATATCTGACTTTTACTTCAGGGATGGGCCCCTTATCATGAAGTTACGATTCATGTGCTTTGTTGGTTTTTTTTTTTTTTTTTTTTTGGGGGGGGGGGGGGGGGGGTGGGGGTGGAGAATGAGACATTTACTCTAAATAATTTTGTGCTGCGAGTCTGTGACATGGATAAGGATGCACTTCGTATGTTTGTGTCAACCTCTGAAACTAGAAAAACTCCCATTCTTGTGGGAATTCAATTTAGTACATGGAAATAATGTACCAACATATGTTTTGGGAGATGGCTCTGTTGAAATGCTGTGCCTGCAAATTGTATAGTGCAGAATTACTATTATGATTATCATAGAAAAAAATTTGAGGGAACTCAAGTTTCGACCAAGAGAAAATGGGAAACCTAGGTGGGAAATTGAAAATTTTCGAGGAAACTTAGGATTTTTTTCGTGCAAGTTTCAAAAGATTTTAGGGAGTATTTTAGGGTGAGACTTTGCATTTAAGCTAATTAGAGTATAAAGAACACATTGACATATGCATTTTGCCAAAAAAAAGTCAATATAGATATGTCATTCAATGTACATAACATCAATGTAGAGTTGTTTGAGAAATAGACTATAAACTTAACTACTTAAGTACATAACATTCAGTATATAATTTCTAACTTCAAAACATCAAATACAAAGTAACTGACAATAAAAGAAAAGTACTACTCAGTGCCAAGAGGAGTGCCTCGGTGGATTGATCATGTGAGTTGAGTAGTACTATCCCTGTAACATCCTCTCCTCCAACCAACGAACATAGACATCACATGACATTTTATTGCTTATGGTTGTCAAGGTAATCAACAATTGCAACTTTATAAGTCTGGTCATCAACGTGCCTAAGATAACTAGTCTAAGGGAATACACAATTTGGATAGGGAAGTCCTAATGTAGGGGGTATTTGTCGTGATATTTGGGGGAACATAAAAGAAACAAAAATTGAAAATTTGTGATAGCTACGAAACTTGTAGGAAAAAGTCTCAGGTTTCCACAAAATTTCCTAGGTTCCCATGAAATTTCCCAAGTTTTCACGAAATTTTCCATGTTTCCCATGAAATTTGGGAATTTTTTTTCCTCATGAACTAGCTGGTTCAGCTGGGTTGAACTAGGTTTCGACAAAATTTCGACGGTTTTGATCAAAACTTTGGATTTTTTGGATCCCCTAATTTTTCGTTTCGAGGTTCCCAAAATGACCGAAATTTTGCAAGTTTCCACTTTCAACTAAATTTTGTTCTAATGAACTATATTGATCATTATTGTCTTTAATATTCATTGCATTTAAAAAGTTCCAAAGCTTCTATGGTTGTTTTATATAAGACCCTAATATCTAAAGGGGTACACCACAACATATAGGAGGGACACGGTATCAAGTACAGCTGGATATGTGGGGAATAAGTGAGATAAGCGACAGGGACGGTCATTGGGGGCAACCACATTGATGCTAGGAATCCTGTAAAGGGATAAAGGTAGTTAGGATTCGTTTTGAGGTATATTAGGGAAAGGAATGGACGGAATAGAGAAAGGGGGAGAAGAATTGTGTAACTCGAAGGGATGAAGAGCTTATAGCCGAGGGGAAGAAGACCCTCGGCGGAAGCAAATCAGTTTGGCATTCAGGTTGGGGGAATTCATGTAATTGGGTTGGTTGTTTATCAATTTCACTGTTGAATCCATTAAGCCATTTATAGTCTTCTCCTAGCTGGGTTCACCTCTCTATATGCATTGTGCATGAGGTTGGAAGTGAGTGTGAAATATGAATTCAAGTGTTGTCAAGAGCTAGTAGCATTGGTGGAGTTTGGGTTCTTATCAATTGGTATCAGAGCCTTTTTGATTTGAGAGAAGCAATATGTAAACAAAATTGACTATGTTTACTAGTGAAGGCAGTGCATAGAGGTAGCTGGTGGAAGTCATGATTTTCTGTTGGGAGCACCAAATTGAAGATGAACATCGGCTGGGAGTGGCTCTCCAACACTTGGAAGGGGAAGTATTGAAGTGGCTTTAAGGGAAGAGTTGGCCAGAGCTTGAACTAGAAGAACTTCAAGGAAGCCCTGAAAATCAAGTTTAGTGATGCGAGGGAGATAGAACTGAGTTTGAGCTTGGTGATGAGTATGGGAATTGCCACCAATGTTAAGGTGATGGAATTGCAAAACCACCCTATAAAATCAATAAAAGAGACGTTGGGAGTGGCCGGTCGGGATCAATTAGCTGTTGGGGATGTGTTTAGCTAAGGTGGAGAAGAAAGAAGAGAGGCTTGGGTACTCATCGTATTGGATATGAAACAAGAGGTCCTAAGGTTGAACGGAAGAGCCATGAAGGGATGAAGAGGAGGAAAAAGGCTGGCAAATGGCGGCTAGGGTTGATGCTCGTTGAACAAGAAGATGAAAGGTTGGAGGCTCTATCATTCAAACCAACCTTCATAAGCCAAGTCAACTATTTGGCTCAAGCTTTAAATGCCAATGATCAGGTAGTGCAAGCCCAAAATTATATCAACTAGGCCATTGCTGGTGGGCCAATTCGAAAGCCCAACGTGATACTCACCACAGGTCCAGTTTGGTTGACCTAACCCAACCATTTGACCTAGGCCCTATCTTTTACCCAGCCAATCCGTTTGAGCCTTGTAGTTGGGCTTTAAAGCGAGACACTATCCCAGCCTAGTGCGTGGGCTAGGAACGACACAAGCCAGGGCCCAAAAGTTGGACAACCCTATTGTTAAACATTATTTATATGGGTATTTATTCCTTATTCCTCCATCGCAATGAGTAGGGTAGTGCAACCGAACTAAAAGGAGCTGCAAGCGGTGGCACAAGAGGAGGCTTCAACCCCAACGGCTATGGTGTGTCTTTTTGCTAATGAAGGCGACCTTGGAGGCACGGTCGGCAGTAGTGATTTCCCCAAGGGCAGAGCTAGGATTTAATGTTGAAGGGGGTTAAGTACTGAATTTTCACACAAACCTCTATGACTTTTTCACCCATTGTCTCTACCATTAAAAATTCTCTAATTAGGGGGCCAAGTATTGATATTTCACCCATGGAAAGAGGGTTAGAGGGGAAATTTCAAAAAATTGGGAAGGTGAGGGGGAATTTCAAAAAAAATTTTTTGTGTGTGGGGGGGGGGGGGGGGGGAGGACAAATATTGATATTCCACACATGAAAAGAGGATATAGGGGAAATTTCAAAAAACTAGGAAGGGAAGAGGGAAATTTAAAAAATCAAGGGGGGCGTGGCCTACTTGGCCTTAGGGTAGCTTGGCAAACCAGAGGCTTCTGAAGCTCTTCCACCATAATGATTCCCAATGGCTTTATGAACCAATGGCTTCAGGAATTAATGGTGTTATATTCCTAATGGGGCCCATGGTGGTGTGTGGGTGCTAGATTAGACCAGCCTAGTATGGGATGTGTTAAAGGGCTTAACTCAATTTGTTCTATAAGCTTCAAGCTTTTGCCAACTAGTCAAGAACCTAACATTTGGTATTAGAGTTGGCACCACGTCTAGGATTCGAATCCCGTAAAGGGCTACTTAGGAGAGGGCTATTTGGATTTGAGTGAAAGTTGCCAAAAAAGGGCTGCCTGTGGCCCGGAAAATAATAATAATAATACAATAATAATAAGGGAGCTCATCTCGATCCATCAGCTTCGGAACTTTTGGGAACTGGTCATGTACTTAACATTTCCCCTCTCTACCACTTATTTTAGTGCCATAGTCACCAATTACAGTTGGATGGCAAACCAAAGGCTTCTAAAGCTCTTCCGACATGACGAATCCCGTTGGCTTTACGAACTAGTGGCTGCAAGAATCAGTGGTGGTGACGCAGGTGGCTGCTTCAATCTCGAAAGCAGTAGCATTGCAGTCTGCCATCGAGTTTGATTCCAGAGGGTGTGCTGGTGACATATGGGCATCGGCTTCAGCCGCTTGGGTTATTTTGCTGGTTGTAAAAGCAGCGAAGATTACTAGGAGTCTCTTTTGAAGTCATCTTGGATACAAGATTTCAAGCGGTGAAATCTAGAATTACAATTGCCTCTCTTTCTATGCTAAAGGATTTATGTTGATCTACAACATTGACCTCTAAAGATGTACTGAGTTCCTAGGGCAGGTCAAGGCACCTATGTAACTTTCGTGACTAGAGGCTTAGAATTTGCCACAACTAGGTCATATTTTGATGGCTGGCCTCAGGCTGTAGAAAACTTGTATGAAGAAGGCTGGAAGTAAGCAACAACAATTACCTTGGATATGGGGTAAAGGAACCTCTAAATGAAGGCTGGCAACCATATATTAATTGCAGTGTCACTCTAAAGTTTGACAAGAAAGTGGTTGTCAACTTTATCTTGATCCAATTGCTGAATAAGGGTGTCAATTTGGTACGGTACCATACCAAATTTCAAAATTGAATGCCAAACTGTACCATACCGAAATTATACGGTCAATTATGAAAAACGGTATTTTGAAAATCGGTACGTTATGACTCCCATACGAAAATGGTGCTTAAAATGGTGTAAATATGGTATAATTTCAGTACGAAAGAACCCATTCTGCTTGGTATAATTTTAGTGTAATTTTTTCTTTATATATATATATATATATATATAGTCTTTGCCCCAATGTGTTAGTTAGAAATGGGTTGGCACTCAAGGAGAATTCGATTCTTCTATTGGACCACATGACTAAACTCTCTATATTGCGGGTACACCAATATCATAGACTTAACTTGATGGGGTACGAATAAGATTCTATCCCTAAAGAGTTACATCAGTCTTGCGGTTTTATGCTTTTTATCCCTATAGAGTGACTAATGTTGGGGGGTGACAGCCCGCACAATGAGCTCTCTTGCAATAACTAATTCTGGTGGAGTAGCCCCCCACTTGATGGAAGTTGAGACCTTATATATATATATATATAAACATCCCAATTCGATGTCTATTAAGTCAACATAAGGTGAAAACATGACAAACAATGGATTAAACATATGCAGTGGCTAGCCGGTTAGATGGGTACCGGATACTGGAAAGCAAAAATTTTTCGAAGATAGAAATCTGAACCAAAAACACATGACTATGCATCAAGAGTCTTATTCTTTTTTTCAGTAAAATTTACTTGGAATTCAAAATTTTGCAATGTCCAATTTAATTAAAACTCATCCCGAAGATGGAGAAACCCCATAGAGTAATCATAGTCTAAGAAGACAGTAAGACATTGGGTAACTCTATAAAGTTGCTACAAAATTAGGCTCTTTTTTGAAAAATCAAAACAAACAATATTGCCCTCTTCCCATACAAAAATCAGAATAACTAAAGTACTTGTTTGACAAAAATAGAGAAATCGAAGAGCTGTATATCAAGTTATTGTTCATCACAAGACAATTACATTGTAATCTGTTGTGAAGAAAACTAAACAGTATCGGTGCCTATTGTATTTGGAAAACCAACAGAGAAAACGAAAAATGTGAATCAAATAAACAAATGCCAATTCTAGCATTGCTACTTCTCTATAAAATCAAAAACTCCATTTAACAAAGCATATAAATATTAGAGACTACGGAAAAATAAACAAAACTATAGATTAGAAACGAAAATTACATAACCCCCAATATTGTATGGTGTTCGTTTCTATTATGGTACGATAATTTAGTTTGGGTATATAGTAATACGGTACGGTATTCAATACATACCGACGGTATGGTACTTGAAACTGATACCGTACAATACCGAATTGCAAAATTTGGATTCAATACATACTATACCGAATTTGAAACAATACTGTACGGTACGATTTAGACGGTGCATTTCAGTATTGGTACACAATTGACACCCTTACCGCCAAACAAAAAAAGCTTTTCACTGCTACATTGTGCAATACATATGTCTTGGTGATGAAAAAGATGACCTCTTATTTTATGTATGGCTTGGTCGTAATAGTGTGGCAAAAGATAGAGGTGAGGCAATCTCTTAAATGGATGCAATGGCTGATTCAACTAGGGGTGCAACGTTGATGGTTCTAGATAAGGATGTCAATTGTGTACCATACCAAAACCTCACCGTCTTAATTGTAGCATTTCAAATCCAGTACGGTACAATATCGGTTTCAGGTACCGTACCGTCGGTACGTACCAAATATTATACTGTAATGGAACCGAATACCATACCCATATTGGGGGTTATTTATGTAATTTTCATTTCTAATATGTAGTTTTTGTTTATTTTTCCACAATCTCTAATATAGTTATTTACTTTGTTAGATGGGGTTCTTGATTTTATAGAGAAGTAGCAATGTTAGAATTGGCATTTGTTTTCTTGATCCACATTTTTCATTTTTTTGTTTGTTTTCCAAATACAATAGGTACCGATACTATTTAGTTTTCTTCACATCACACTACAATGTAATTGTTTTGTGGTGAACAATAAGTTGATATACAGCTCTTTCAATTTCTCTATCTTTGTCAAACAAGTACTTTACTTATTTTGACTTTTGCATAGGAAGAGGGCAATATTGTTTGTTTCATTTGCCAAAAGAGAGCCTAATTTTGCAGCAATTTTATAAAGTGACCCAGTATCTTATTGCGTTCTTAAACTATGATTGCTCTCTAGGGTTTATCCATTTTCTGGAATGAGTTTAATTAAATAAGACATTGCAAAATTTTGAATTCCAAGTAAACTTTACTGAAAAAAGAATAAGACCTCTTGATGCTTAGTCATGTGTTTTTTGCTCCAAGTTTTTATCTTCAAGAAAATTTTGCTTTTTGGTATCTAGTACCCATCTAACTAGCTACCTGCTGCATTGTTTGATTAATTGTTTGTTCTGTTTTCACCTTATGTTGACTTAGTGGACATCGTTAGTGACATTAGTCTGATGGAAATACATTAAACTTCAATCGAATTGGGATATTTATACAAGCAAAGAAAAATTTATATTGAAATTATACAGAGAAGAATGGGTTCTTTCGTTCCGAAATTATATTGTATTATATATGGTTTTCGTACCATATTGTTTTGTGTACCATTTTCATACCATACCGTATAAATTCGGTACGGTACAGTTTCAGCATCCAGTTTTGAAATTTGGTACGATACAGTACCGAATTGACATCCTTAGTCCTAGATTCACTACATACTGAATTGGTATGGTTGTGTGGCAAGCATGTGAAGCTTAAGCCCTCGGCCAGACCTCACCTTGAGGACAATGTTCCATGTCACCTTGAGGGCCAGGTGAAACAGAAGGGGGGTAGTGTGTATCAGACCCTGAAATCCAAGGAGGTGTACACCACAGCATATAGGAGGAACACGGGATCAAAGACGGCTGGATATGCAGGGAGTAAGTGAGCTAAAGGACATAGGGACAGAGGGTGGGGTTTCATCTGGGGGCAGCCACATTTATGTTGGAATTTCTATAAAGGGGAAAACGTAATTATGTTGTGGGGTATGTTATGGAAAAGGAGGGAATAGAGACAGGGGAAAGAAGAATTTTGTAAAGGGAAAGGACAAGCAGAGCTTGTACGTGAGGGGAAGACCCTCGGTTGAGGCAAATCAGTTTGGTATTCAGACCAGGAAATCGTGTAACTGGATTGGCTGTTTACCAATTTCAGTGTTGAATCTATTAAGCCATTACAGTCTTCTTCTAGCGTGGTTCACCTCTCTATTTGCAGTGTGCTTGTGTGAGGTTGGGAGTTTGTGTGAATTCAAGTGCTGCTGAGAGCCAGTAGCAGTGGTGGAAATTGGGTTATTATCAGTTCTCATTCTCCATGGTTTGGTTGGCTGGTGGCATCTACTGCTTTAGCTAGAACTTTCACATCCTGATGTGCTAATTTTCCTTTATCCATCTATGCATTTTGTAGACACTAAAATTGGCTTGTCTTCTCTTCCCTTTTCAGGTGCCAAAAACTGCTATTTATTTCATTGAGGATGGGAGAAAGGTGCCTGCCGCATGACTTGGTGTTATCAGAAGAACATTGGTGCTGACTTTGACTGAGAGAACATGATATTTGTCCAAAGTATCATGGAGTAAAGAATTAGGTTTCCCCTTTGGATGGGTGACTTCTCACACAACTATGTTAATCAACTACCAGACTGCTCCCTAAAAAAATCCCACCTGGAAAACAAAAAGAATGGAACAAGATTTTTTTTTTGGGGGGGTAATAGAATGGAAAAAGAAGTTGAGTATAGAGAAGTAGAAAGTCCAATGGTTGAAGTTTATAGAGATGGGTTCTCACAATTGGTTAGAAATTCTTTCTATAACCTTGTTGGATATATTTATGTTTTTCCGTAGCTGGAAATGTGCGCTGAGATGAGGTGGATGTCTTGTATTCATAGCTGTGAGTTTTGTCCCATGATATTTAAAAGCTTTACTTCGATGAATTTTTTTGGCAGAAAATGCAATCTCTAGAAAATGCAGTCTCTAATGTGTGGCCATGTTTTACGAGTGATTGTGACCAAGGGAAACGCTTTCTTCAATAATGCCTGTAATGATGGTAATATATTAAGGAACAGTTCCTTGTTAACTGTTGTTCACCTTTAAGGTGGTCATTTGATGTTTGGTATCTGGTTTGGTTACTTGGAGGATGAACTAATCTTGCCGCTTTGTGCATTATCTATAGTTTAAGTTGGTTAACATTCCAAAAATGGAGTTAACTGTTACAGTTCTTAATTCATCACTGAACTGTTTTCTTAGTAATATTGTGTGGACCATTGTTTATGGGAACCACATTGGCTAGATTTTCGATCAAAATCGGCTAAAGCTGATCACGATTCTGGCGGATCCCGGTCTCCTTGCCAAAAGAGTCGGATTAAGATATATATTAGGCTCTCTAATGTAAGGGAAGCCCTGAGTATGGCTAGTTTAGTTACTGAAGTCCTGAGTATGGCTGTCGCAAGACACAAACCAGTCTCTGTTCAGCAAATGGGGTTTTGCTGACTTCTAGTGAGAGGGCCTTGTTTTTGGCAAGAAAGATTTTTGGCAAGAAAGACAATAGTTTGGCAAAATTTTGATTCTTGGCTTCTTTATCTTTGTACTTTGGATGTGTTGTGCTATTCTTACCCTCCCTTTTCAATGAATTTATCTTTTTATCCAGAAAAAAGTAAAAGAAGATAGATTTGGCCTAATTTTTACCGACTATAAGATCTATGGGACCCAGTTAGATTAGAAAACAAACACACTAGAAATAACAGCGAAGCTTTTTTTTTTTTTTTTTTTTTTTTTTTTTGTCTTTTTGTCTTTTTGTTTTTGTTTTTATTTTTGTCTTTTTTGTTTTTCATTTAAGAAAAGAGAAACTGATATTTATTCAGGTAAATATGTTGCACTAGCGTAGTCTTTATGTGCTGATTTGTTAATCTAAGTATCCATTGTGTTGCCATTGTTTTGCCTTTTGTTCCTTTAAATTACAGACCTTTAAGTTTGGTAGTTGTAGGTAGAATTTTAGCCAAAATGGGGAATAGGGAGGGGGATAGATTTTCATCCAGTTTTCCATAGATCAGATATTCTCTCATTTGTTCATCACACCAGATTTGTTGGAAATGGATATGCTTCTGTTGTGCTGATTGTATTGTTTTCCTTATGTTCTGCAAATAGTTTTTCAAGAGCTGTCCTTTGTTAGCATTCCCGCTATAAAGTTCTTGAATCATTTCTTCCCACAACAGGCTCACACTACATTGGCCCCTCCTAGTGTATTATGAACTTGCACACAAGCATTGGTAAGTAACAAAAATTTGTCGATGTGTTTAAACATTTTAGTGTTGGTGGTGATTGTGTATCCTCTTGATTGTTGATCCTAGTTGGAGGATGAAGTTGCAGTTCCCCAATCCACCTATTAGTACTTGCGAATATCTTTAGCAGATTTGGGCTTGTGTTATTGTACACCTTAGAATTTCTTTCTATCCAAATAAAATAGCATGTGGTGCTGAAAATGGAAAAAAAAAAAATTAGATTTTTGTTTTTTTATTTTTATTTTTTTATCAAGGTCATGCTGAACTAAAAAGAAATTGTACAGAGTAATGAGAGAATTATTATTTATGAATTCTATTTGTAGCCCCGATGGTTCTGTTGCCCAGATGCACTTTGTCTAGTTGCATGATACAAAGATGTGCCAAAGGGATTCCTCATTGTTGTTGCATAGCTCACAGATTGGGTCTACTCCGTCCCATTTTGAGATTATAGCTTTTGTTGGTAATCCTGCATTCACAAGTTACCAAAAAACATTTTAAATTTTGATGTATTGATAATTTTCAAACAAATTTACATCTTTTGAAATGATGTGTTGGTGATTCATGGTTATTCAATTTTTACGATGCTTTGTACTGTTGTTGCCCAAAGCCTCTTGCATGAACCAATACTTTCACCCCCAGTTTGAGATTTTTTTTTAAACACGTGTGAACAGCAAAGTAGGGCGGCCCAAAGTCTACCCAATCTTTATTTTGGAATATAAAAAAAAGTTACACGCGTGTTGTTACGTGGATGTGACCATACTTCGCAGTGGGATTGGTGCAACATTAAAAAATCTACCTAACAGTTCAGAATTTAGATCACCTTTGTCACATGTTCTTTTCTGAAATTGTGGTAGGGTCTACTAGTAGATATTAAAAAAAAAATTAAAATAAAAATCTCAATGTATCCCATGTAGGTTTCACAAACTGTCTCTTGTGTGGCTAAGAGATATTAGGGTAGCACATTGTTCTCTTTTGAGACGTGATCCGAACTCAAGATTTCACCCTAGATGAAAAAAGTTCCAAAATTGAGTTGGGTTCATATAAATTAAGTAATCAAATCCTAAGTGTTCTTAGTTTAATCCAAAGCTCAATTTAGCCAATCTGGATCTGGATTGTACTATCTTTTCATCTTCCTATAGACATTTAAGAGGGAAATATACCTCTTAGCATTGAAGAGGTAGATCAGAGGTAAACTCTACCTCTTGAATGTCCTGGTAAAAAGATGTGAAGGTAGAGCAATCCTCTACCTTGGCTCATAGAGAATCCCAACTCAAATCAAACCTCGTGTCGAACTAAAGTATCTTTGTATATGCTAAATCTTATTGGATTCAACCTTTTGATGCTCAACCCAATCCATCCCAGCCAAATTTCAATTTCTTTGCTAGTACCTAATTGGTCTCTACGACCTTGAGGACTGGGTTGAGCTTAGCCCTAGCTTCAATTGTAGCCCAATACAACCTTGACCTAGGACCTGAAATTTCAACCCTAACATGTCCTCAGTGTTGAAAATTCGAATGTAATCTTATTCAATCTTATTGTAGGGCAAAAAGCGGATTTAGGAAATTTCTTCTTGTAACTGGATATATTAGTGGAATTCATTCGATCTCTTGAATGTACCATCTGGAGTACAAGAAATTAAAACATTATCCTCATAAACTGTTGACCTCAACACTTCTGGGTTCCATTAAATCGGTGCGAGCCTTTTGGTTGAGAACTGTTATAGTCCCAAACATACCTAGCCCAACTGGATTAGGTTGGGTATAGTTTTGGGCCACCTATGGCACCAGGCCCATTTTATCCTCGTCAGGAGGTCTTGGTGATAGGTGTCCTCGTGTCCAGCCAAGCTCTTCGAATAAGATCCCCACCTGACACGGCCTTGGATCTCCTCGAGCCCCAAGATGACTGTGTCTGACGGTCCCAACTCGCCAAAGCACAGGGGCGGCTGAAGGGACCTCTATCTTGCTCTATAGCCAGGAAGTCGCTGTAAGAGGTATGGATCCGGTTTATAAGGAGGGGAGGAGGCCAGAAGCAGGGTAAGCTCTACACTCTCTAGCCTTCACTCTTTAGCATTCTAACCCTTCAAGAGCTTGATCTTCATCATCTCTTGGGATTTTCCCTCCTCTATGGAGTTTATCATTTGTTGGCCTGAGCTAACTAGATCGTTGGAGGTGGCTTCCTGTCCTTAGAGGCGGCCCACTTTCACCTTGTTCTGGTCTCCGGAGCTGGAGCTGGATCGGGAGCGAACCTTGAAGCCAAGATAACATTTCTTGCACCAACAAATTTCCCTAAACTTGGTTTGAAGGAGTTGTTCAAGTACTTTGGTAAGCCACTTCCCGGAGAAATGTTGGCCTTGAGGAACGCTTCTCAGTGAATGTCACATGGCATTGAGGACTTCTAGGTTTACACTTTCCATGGCGCCCGGGATGTCACTTCCTTGCAAATGTAACTCTGTGAAGGGATTCAACTCATCTTTATCCAAACGTCAATCAGAGCACTAAATTCAACATTAAATGATCAGAGATGCATTAAATGCACTACGCTCATCAGGAAGCCTCTCATTTGTCCAAGTCCTTTGAGTATTGTTCCCTTACAATTTGTCTGGTGAATTAAGGGATAGCTGTCACATCTGACCCCACGTGACTCTAAGCTAATGATCAATCTTGGATAAGGTGCAACTGGCTTGAAGCTTCTCCAGGAAGATTGAACTCTTAACTTGATGATTAAGTTATCCATTATGAGCAATCTCAACCTTTCACCTGAATGGGAGAGATTCTACGGTCAAGATACTTCTTCGCAATATCAGAGTTATGGAGTTGATATATAAACAATACACTTAGAACAAAAGAAATGATAAGCCCAATTACAATAACTCTTGCATTAATTCTCTTGCAAGTTCCAAAGAAGACATTCCTTCTCAAAGCATTTACTCCTCAACTGAGGATTTGTGTTCTCTTGAATCTTACTTAATTATTGGAGGTGGCTTCCTATTCTCGGGGTGGCCCACTCTTACATATTTTTGATTCACAGGAACCTTATTCGGGTTAGCAGCCGGACCAAATTGCATGCAGACAGATTTTAGAACCACAGAAAGAACTCTATCCTTATTCATGGCTCTTTGCTTTGTAAACCCAAGGCTTGTTCCAAGATATATTCGTATAGGAGGAGATATATGGATGGAAATTAAAAATGTGTCTAATATGAGTTTTGTTACTGCCTGTGCCACATAGAATGGTGAAGATTGTCACATCATCATAAAAAAAAAAAAAAAGGTTGCTTGCTAGGAAAGCAAAGGAAACACTTGGCTTTAATTATGTGAGCCATAAGAAAAGCAAAGGAAAGCAAATCAAATTACACAGAGATGAGCTGTGAGCATGGACTTTCTGGTTTCTTGAAGTTTTTATATTTCAAAAGCACTCAAACATGCACGAGGGGGCGGGGGGTGGTGTTACTTGTATTATCTGTGGCCTACTAGTTTAGGGTAGTCATGAAGTTTTACTTTCCCCCCCCCCCCCTTTTGTTGGGGGTGATGATGAAAAGAGAATCTCTTAGTTTTCATATTAATTCAGTAGTTGATTAAATTCAGAAAGAAATACTTTCAGATCACATTTCATAACTGGAAACACTGTAGTTAATCATCTTAATTCAATGTACGTATCCTTCTGTTTTGTCTCAGGAACATGGTAAGTGAATATACTACATTACGTTAGCATCCATTAGTCGATCCATCTATAAGATGACATTATCAGTTATCACAGACCCTGAGCTTGCAGAGCGTCCTTTCTACACCCAAAGAAAGAACCAGAAGGGGTTGGAAAAGAGGTTCATATGATGATGAACAGAACCTAATAGAGACCTCTCGTGGTGATTGTTGTCATGCACTTAACTGATCATCCTTTGTTTCTCGTCTTTAATCGTTTTCCAGTACATGCAATATTTCATGCAACCAATCAATCTTAGACAACATCAACTATTAAGTGTTTCACATATTCACGCTTGTTCACTTTGGTGGGACCATGCGGTCTGATTCCCATGGCTCTCTTCCCCACCAAGATCTCCAGTATCTTGCCATAGACCCCTTCCATGACCTTCTCCCCACTTCATTCTGTCCAAGGTCACCATCTCTCTCTGTCTCTCTCTCGTGCAGGGCTTAGTGAAAGTATAGACAAGCATCGTGCATGACGTTTTAATCTGGTTGCATGTTTAATGTAAAACAAGAAGTACCAGATGATCACTGTTCAAACACGTAACAAAACAGAAATCTTGAATTAGAATTTGTTTATATTAGCTATGCTTCGGAATTTGCAGAGAACGAACTTAGGACTCATATGGTGCACATTCATGGGTCTCTATGTCCTACTCCTTTTATTGGTCCTACACTTCATGATCTTAAAGACTCAGAAGTCAAAAAATAAGATCCTCGTATCTTCCATTACAACTGGAATTCTTAGGATACATAATTATTATTCCATCCCTTTTCATAACCTGATTAACATCTCTTCTGGGGTTTTTCTTAGGCTTAAAATGTTGGGCCATATTGGTTTGAATCTATCTCAATCCATCCTAAGCTAAGGTCTGAACATATGGTTTGAAATGTTGGCCTATATGGTTTTTCTTAGCTTTAGAGGATGGATTAAGATCTGAGCATTTTGGCATTGGGTTTGAATGTTTAGTTTCAACAAATGTAATCATTTCTAATCCTAGATTTTAGTCTTAATTTCTCTGCCACTGAAGTCAAGGATGGCCCAAGGGCACACTTTTTCAAGGGTTAGGTTAAAGGCCTGGGTCAGAACTGAACTTTGTCCTGATCATTCAAGAAGGAATTAAGGTTTTTAAAACTCAACCCAACCTGACCTGTTACAGCCATGGTTCATTTTCTTCTCACTTACCAAGTTCTCGCATTCAATTATATATGAAATTAAAATGTATAAATGCATGGTTCCTTTTCACAAGACTGATAATGTGAACTGTGAACCATAACAATTATTTTACTCTCAGAAAACTATAGATTAGACAAAGATTAAGACAACTTTGTAGACAATGACATATCAGCAAGCGAAAAGAAGAAAAAGTTCTTGGCGCGGCATGGCTTTCTTTTTAGAGGTGACGCAGTAATGAACAAAGCTATAAGTTCTCCAAACCTTTAGTAGAGTTCTCTAAAGTCACAAAACAAAAAGATGTATATGATATCAGCTTCACATATCTACATGTGCAACCATACTTAATGATGGTACGAGCTAATTTAATAAAATTCTATCTATGATCCCTTGTTATATCAAACACCTAAGAAAATAAAGCATCATAATACGAAAATTTAACATGATTCACACACTAATGTGACAGTAGCAGGAGATGTTTAAATATATTATAGGAAAGAGTTACAACTTACAATAGATATCTCTAAAGATCGTTGAAAACTGTAATTGTGAAATCCCATCTGAAAATCCCAAGTCGAAAACCTTCAAATCTCACTCCCACTTTACAACTTGACAAGATAAGAATGTACTGTCTCATACATCGGATTGGGTTGTACTATACAATCTTATACCCAACATGATTAGTGATGAAGTGGAGATCTCAGAGGGAAAATTCATTGAAATCACCATAAACAAAGTATATTGGAGTGGGACGACACACGAGTTGGAGACAACATATCCTCAGAAAAAACTCATTAAAAGTGGTTTGTCATGCATGTACAAAGAACATTCATAATCACTTTCTCTTCAATAACTAGTGTTTAAATTATTGCAGTCCAACTAATGTCTCCAGGTTCATGGACTAATATCTTGATGATCGAATTAAGTTAATCTATGAGGGAACCTAGGCTTTGTAGGCTAATTAATGTTTCTTATTTTTTTGGTAGTGGCTGCTCATTGTCTAATGCATAGTAGTCCTTAGTTTCCATTCATGAGACAAGAGTAAGCTGTTCTCAAGTAGTGATATTTGAATAATGTGACATTTGTGATACAAAATTGAATCAATTCTGCTAAAAGTGCTTATATATGGTGGCTTTAGAGACAACTTGAGTAGGGATTAGAAAAGGTAGAGTGGGCTGAAGCAGAATCAAGACACAGTAATTAGTTAGCATGACATTTCAAGGTTAAATGTGGGCTTAAGCACATACAAATCATATCTTCCAATGAAAGAGGACCAATTAATGTCTCTATCTCAACTCAACATCATGAGTAGATGTAGAATAGATATCAGACAGATCAGAGAGTATTGATCTTGATTGATGCAGAGGAAAATCTTTTCAAATCAATCAAAGATAGAAAGAATATCTCCTCTAACATAAATCATAAGATCTCCCCATTGGAATCTATATCAAACTTAAAACATCCTTAAAATGGTAACAAGACTGCCCCTCCTCCACTAGCACCCACCCACCCTTGAGTATTGCAACAGCTTCATGTGTCCTACAGTATATATTAACTAGCTTGCATACACAGGCTAGAGATGCAAGAAAAATCTCCAGAAATCCTCACTCATCCTCCTGGCCGCGAAACCTTGCCAGTTTGTTGGTAACAGCAATGTCCAATTGAGCAGCACGCTCAACAATCTCTCTCTTCTTCCGTGTGGTAACATCATGTGCAAACCTTGAACTTCCTCTTCATTCAAGAATCATACCTTTGGGCATACGCCAGTTTTCCTTAACAGAGATCTTTCGATCACTCTGTGGTCTCTTGAACTTATGACACGCTGTTTAACTATCTTCTTTGTGAGTAGAGGAACAGCCATGGCTTAATATTAGGGTTTCCGCCAAAACTTCCACTGCCCTTGGTTTCATGCATCAAATTTTTTTTCTTCTTTCTCTTCTTAATCCAAATTATTAAATACCCCCTCAAGAACGCTCAAAGAGACAACCAAATACTGCTCAACAGTCCTAGTGTCTCACCTCACTGTCTTTATTTCTTCTTCTTCTTCTCTCTGTCTCTCTTAGATATGGGTAGAAGTAGTAGGAGTGTCAGGAGTAGTTTCATAGTGATATTCTTTGTAAAATGTTTGTTGTTGATGATAGAGAAGAAGCAAAGGAGGAGATCATCTCCTCATTCATTTCTAGAGAAACTTAGATCTCTTGAAATCTTCCGGAGGCTTTGTTTCGACCATGAATCCATTAACATGGCTTCTACTGATTTTGGCAAACTTATTAGAGTGATCCCAGCTGCCGTTCTTTATCCATTATCTGAGGTTGATATCGTGACCCTCATAAAATCCTCATATGGTTCTTCTTCTCCTTTTACCATTGCAGCTAGGGGTCAGGGTCATTCAATCTGTGGACAAGCCATGGCTCAGGATGGTGTCATAGTAGATATGAGAGCTTTGAATATTTCAAGTGACGAGAAAGAGAAACACCTTGGAAATGGATTTAGTGGAAGAATTAGTCTTTCTGGGTTAGGTTCTTATGTTGATGTGGGTGGAGAGCAGTTGTGGATAGAGGTGTTGAATGCAACCCTGGAGCATGGCGTTGCACCCAAGTCATGGACAGATTATTTGTACATCACCGTCGGCGGAACCCTTTCTAATGCCGGCATCAGTGGCCAAACCTTCCGTCATGGCCCTCAGATCAGCAACGTCTATGAGATGGACATTGTTACTGGTACAAAATTAGCTGTGTGGCATGCATCTCTTGTACTTATTTTTACTTGTTACGAGTCTATATGAACGTTTTCATATCTCGGGGTTGGATATTTCAACATGGTAGCCGAGCCACAAGACGTGTCTATTTTGTAGCTAATTTTATTGTAAACCAATATGTATTATAATTATTATTTTAATCTGCATGATCTAAGAAATTCTTTGCTGTTTCAGTGACTGTATTAAGATGAATGTGCAGGGAGAGGTGAGGTGGTGACCTGCTCTAGAAACCTGAACTCAGATTTGTTTTATGGGGTACTGGGAGGATTTGGCCAGTTTGGGATTATCATAAGAGCAAGAATTGCCCTAGAACCGGCTCCAACTAGGGTAATTAATAATGCATGCATGTACATACAAACATTTAGAAGGCTTCAAGCTATCTTCTTCTTGTTTAATAAAGAGGGTTGTTAAGAAGATAAACATTTAGAAGAAACTAATTATTGTTTGATTTGTGATGTTTGCAGGTGAAGTGGGTACGTATGATTTACCTTGATTTCTCTAGTTTCACGAGAGACCAAGAACATCTGATCACACTCAATGGAAAAGATCAAGCAGTGAAGAATAAGGGTCTAGATTACGTGGAAGGTTCTCTTATTATGAATCAAAGTCCTGCAAATAATTGGAGATCTTCATTCTTCTCCCCCACTGATCATTCCAAGATCACTTCCTTAGCAACCCAACAGGGCATGCTTTACTGCATTGAAGTGGCCAAGTATTATGACCATCTCTCTGTCGATACTGTTGATAGGGTATGTGATGATCTGTTACGATAAAGATTTTTTTAGTTCATTCCTAATTTCTTCTTAAATGGAGAAATTGATTTTGGTTATTTATCTTGTTCAGGAACTACAAATTTTACTTGAAGGGTTGAATTTCATCCCTGGTTTCATCTTCGCCAAAGATGTTTCTTATGTAGATTTCCTGAATAGGGTTCGAAGAGGAGAAGTAGAGCTTCGCTCAAAAGGACTTTGGGACATCCCTCACCCATGGCTTAATCTTTTTATACCCAAATCTCAGATCTTGGATTTTGATGCAGGTGTTTTCAAGGGTATTCTTCAACAAAACCTGAATTCCAATGGACCCATTCTTGTTTACCCCATGATTAAAAGCAAGTGAGTACTGCAGAATTAATTGTTGGAGAACACCATCGATTAATTTTCATGCAACTGATAATCAGCAAAAGTATATTTCCATTTGCAGGTGGGATGATAAGATGTCAGCAGTTACACCAGATGAAGATATCTTCTACTCTATTGGGCTATTGAGATCAAGTAGTCTAATTAGGAGTGAAGAACATAGTTTAGAGTTCGAGAAACAAAACAAGAAGATAATGCAGTTTTGTAAAGAGGTTGGGATTAAAGTGAAGCAATATCTTCCCAATTACAGGACCAGGGAAGAGTGGATGAATCATTTTGACGCAAAATGGGATTTGTTCAAAGAAAGGAAGAACAAGTTTGATCCACTAGCCATACTGTCCCCAGGTCAAAAAATCTTTAACTTCTGAGGCTAAGAATAGAGATGCCATGAACATATCTCTTCAGGATTTATGGATCAGTTCTAGTAGTACTATTAGGTCTCTTCTATGTCAATTCACAAGCATATAGGTATATTTTAAAATGTATGTATTCTGCCGAATGTGTATAGAATATGGATTTTGGTTATGATTGTAGATTCGATTTCATAACAGGTTTTAAAAAAAAAATGTGGTCATAAAAAAAGTCCTGGTCCTGTTGAAATTACCTTGGGCTTTAGGGTACCCACATCAAAGCTGAATTCTTCGGCCGTATGCCGCTGGTGCGCCGGCGAGACGAAACCACCGATGACCACCCCACCGGGCCGAGATCGACGCCGCGCAGCATCTGAATTTGAGCCACATGTAAGGTCCAATGGATCTTGGGACAGAATTTGAGCCACATCTAAGGTCCAATGGATCTTGGGACAGATTTTGAACCACAGACATGTCCATCAGTAGGATATATTCGGATTTGGGTTTGGGCGGGTCGATTGGGTTCCGGTTTACCGATCTGATCTAGTTTCTGCCTTGTTATCTTGTCAAGAGTGGAAGTGCAAATTAAGTGGGCTGGGGCAGATTAATTGGTCCCCAGATGCTCAGCCCAAATGGGTAACCAAGAGGCATGCAACCTTAGCCAAGCCAGTTCAAGGTCAGCTCATCCTAGGCAAGGCCCAGGTTGTAAAAATCTAAACCCAGTCATAAATAAATACTGAATTCAGGGTGAAAAACAATCCAATTCAATGAACCTCGGTTGACTTTTGCACCCCCAAAATAAAAAAAACGTTTCAGTGTGCTTCCCATTCAGCAATGGGATCCCTTTATTTCTGAGATCCTTTTATCCTCTGACCTGGATAGATGGGCATTCATACCTTCCAGCAATGAGATTTTTTTCTACAAAGATTGCTGCTAAAATATTCCTCTCCCAACCCCCATCTTGACTCATTGCTAAAGAAATGGTCGGGTTATTTTTGAAAGCTGAAAATTGTTTTCTTTTTATTTTTTTTAAAACGGAATTAAAGACTTCATTCATAAACCGGAAAGAAAATACAAGTGCACATAAGGTTCGGTCCAAATCGAGGAGTAGAAATTGACCAAGCTGTCGTACATGTAATAGAAAGGGTCATCCAGGCTAAGGGATGGTTTGAGCCCAATAAACCCTTAGAATAAGTGTTGTAACAATCACAACAAAAATTAAGCGAAATGGATAGGATATTGTTTCTTCCATTACTAACACCCAAAGAGGTGAAGACATGTGACATAGGTGGAGACAAAGATGCCGCAAAGGCGAGACAAAAACATGCCACAAGGGCGGAGACTCGTTTGTCACGATGGTGGCACCCTTTTGTGGAGAAGGTTGTCGCTGCGGTGGATCCAAAAGAAGATGAGTCCATTCAAGGCAAATAGGGTTGGCTCTCGATTTTGAACTGCCATTCGTTGCCACAGATGCGGAGACCAATAGTAGTAGGAGACGACCAGCAGAAGCTCGCTACAACAAATCTTCCAGATTTGCGGGAGGCACTTTCAGATTTGGCGTAAAAGTCCATTCAGCTATCTGCGGGATGCACCAAAGTTCGCATCAATCTTTTTTTTTTTTTTTTTTCAACCAAAAACTTCTACTGGTTAGGGGGAAAAAGGATAGACGAGGAGAAGAGAAATAAAGAGATGATAATGGAGAAATGGAGAAGAATGAATAAGAGAAAGACATCGAGAGGGGAACAAGAGAGAGAGGCGGTGAAAGAGATGGAGAGAATGCAGGGGAGAATAGAGTTCAGTGGAGAAAGAAACAGAGAGAAGAGAGAGAGAGAGAGAGAGAGAGAGAGAGAGAGAGAGAGAGAGAGAGAGAGAGAGAGAGAGAGAGAGAGAGAGAGAGGAGATAGGAGAGATGAGGGATGTGAAATCCAGCCCAAACCTAACCTAGACACCCTATCTGTTTTGGGTGAAGAAGGGCTTGTTTGATGTTTGATCTTCAAGTTGGACCTTAAGTACAGTGTTGTTACCCTTGGAAGGTCCTATGAAGTTAAGTCAGACCCTCTCCCTTAGTGTAGATCCAAAGTCCCGAAGTGAAGGAAGAAGTCTTTGTTGACCATCTCAGTAGAAGACATGGTGTTTGACTCGAAACCCATGGATATTGATGATGGTGTTCTCTTATGGAAACCTTACTTGATTTGGAGTTGAACTGCACATTGATGAAGAAAAACTTGGTTGATGGGCCTAAAGCCTAGTTGGACATGGTTTGAAGACATCCCTCAATGCTAGGTAAGTTGTTTGAGGTGTGGTATGAAGCCCATCCAAAGATATTGAAGTTAGGCCCATCAAATCCCAATTATGGAGTTGCTGTCATGGTTGGTCGACTGACCAATCGACCAACAGGGTCAACAAGGTTAAAATTGGAAATCTTGTTGATTTTAGGACTTTTTATGCTATTTAAAGGGGGGGAACTCCGTGTTTTTCACTCACAATCAGTTCTAAGCCTCTGGAGAACGTGGGAAGAACCCTAGAACCTTTCCTCCAAAGCCAAGGAAGAGCCTCAAGCATCCATCCAAGTTTCTTCATCGATTCTTCTTCTAAAAGGTTAGTAATCGATTTGTTTCTTCTTTGATTTATTCTTTCTTCTATACTTATGATCTTCTGATTATGAGAAAGGTATTACACTACTGTAATGACCTCTTCTCTGATTCTATTAGCCTTAGAGTGAATCCCCCAATTCACTCTATGTTCTTGAAGCCATATGACGACGATTCTTGAATTTGACTTTACCTAAGATCTTGATCACTCCCTCACTACTTTCTAATGATCTTGGTGATTGTGGGAAAAGGTCTCACATCAGTGTTACAACCTTTCCTTCTATCCCGATGATTTTTAGGTTGATCCCCTCTTTCCCCTATCCTCTGTGAACCATATTGGGTTATTTTGAGAGTTGTTTATGGGAAACCAAAAGTAGGGTGATTTTGGGATGAAACCCTTGGGTAACCTTCATGAGAGGATATTCAAATTGGGGAACCCTAATCCTCTTTCATTTCGTTGGATCCTCCCCAACACCTTTCTTGATTGTAAATTCTTTGCCCTAGGGTGAATCTTTATTCTCCCTAGTCTTTCCGTGGGATACACAGATTCTTGTTAGTAAAACCCTAATTGCATGATTAGAATTCGTTTCCTTTCACTTTATGTGAAACTTTGTTTGTCTCATTGCCCTAACCAATACTTTCTTGATGTTCTTGTTTCTTGATTTAACCTGAATTCTTGATTACTCCCGTGTATTGTTTTTCCTACAAAGTTTATGATTGTGGGAAAGGCCTCATACCATTACCATGACTATGACTTTCCCTTGTGTCCTCATGATTGAGGGGTTGATCCCTAATGTTCCTAGGACTGTTGAAAACCAAAAGTAGGGAGATTTTGGGAGGAAACCTTTGGGTAACCCTCATGAGAGGGTAACCAATTTGGTTAAAATTATTTTTTATGTTAAATTGGTGGATCCTCCCCAATGCCATTCTTGATTTTGAAATACTAATTCTATGTTTCCCTTACCCTCTGTGAATCTACCTTGGGTTATTTTGTGAGAGTTGATTTTGGTAATCCTCATGAGAGGTAACCAAATTAGGAAACCCTAATCCTTTATTAATTGTTGGTTCATCTCCAAATATTTTCTTGATGTGATTTCTTATTCTTTACTCCCTAGGGTGAATCTTTATTCTCCCTAGTCTTTCCATAAGAGCTAGGGACTATATATGATGAGACCCTAAATTGTTATGGCTTAATCAAGATCCTATCTTTTGACCATGATTTGAAGCTTTGACCTTTTTAGATAGTCCTAATATCTTCAAGGATGCTTCCCTTCGAATTTTGGACCAATCGGACTTCAAACAAAGAAGTTATGACCAAATTAGGGTTTGCAGCCCCGTACTGTTCCATTGGTCGACTAGTTGGTCAACTGGGAAAGGAGACCAACCAATCGACCAACCAAGCCAGTCGCCTCAGTTTTGCTCTGTTTTGCTTCCATTTCGTCTCCGATCATTAGGGTTTGTTCCTTATATTCAATACATGTTTGTTTAGGGTTATTTTGGTGATCTTGGACTTGCCCATTGATCTCTTTCTCGAAGTTTATGAAATCAAATACGAGGTGAGTATTCCACTCACAATATGCATATTTACATACCTTGTTATGATATGATTCGAATGCTTGATTTACCTATTGTTGATTTACCTTCTTTATATTATGTTACTTCTGCTATTACAGTAGGTTATTCATATTGTGATTTACATATTGGAATGAATCATGAATGATGTTGAATGTGATTTGGACTATGGTGTGACATGTATGGAATCACGATTGTGATGTCATGTGAATGCCTAGGCTTTTGATTGGAGAATGGGGAATGCCCTTTTGACATTCCTGCCTTTGAACACCAGTGGAGGTGGTATGAGACATTTTCCTATGGTGTCCCTTGGTACTTTCCCTGATTACTGGTTGACATACTTAGGGCATGTCTAGAAGTGTTTGACTAGGATGTCCTTGTTATATCAGACCCGATCGGAAGGGAATTGAGACCGAGCAACCCATGGTAGTAATGGGGATTTGTGGGCCCTCGGGATACCGGTGAATTATATCCGTGAGAGGACATGAATGACATTGTGGATACTCGTGAGAGGCCATTCATTGGTACGGTTGCAGAAGTGGAACATGGGCCTTGGAACTCAAGACTGGTAATCAACCCGTGAGATAAACATGGAACTTCCTATTAACTTGATGTAACTGACCAATAGGGTTGATGAGTTCGTAGTCCGAGTTGGTTGTAGCCATAGGATACGTTGACTCTAGGGAAAAGATATCAGAAAGGATCGCTCGAGGCGAGGAATGGAAGTATCTGGATCTAAGTTGATATAACTAAGTAGAAGACTTGCATTTGGCTAGGTTTAACCCTGACATGTGCCAGTACTTAGACCAAACGGAGGCGTGAGAGAGTGTTGACCTAAACCCAAGCCAAGGTTGTCCGAAAAGGTTTCATTACCCATTGCCAACTGGAGAACCCAAGATGCCGAGAAGGCTGACGGAGAGTGATTTGAGACCCTACCCATGGTAGTATGATGCTATGACTTAAAGCATGTCTGCCAATAGAGACCAGCATATATAGAGTTAGAAGCATATCTGCATTGTTTGTTTCATACCATTGTGCATTTTGTATGATTTGCTATCATGTGTTATTATGTTATTATGGATTGAACTGCCTTGCTGAGTTCTTTTGAACTCACTCCTTTTTGCAATATCTTTTGTTAGACTTTCTTGCAGGTACAACTACTGTTGATTATGATGTTCAATACTATGAAGACCAAGTTGATGATTCGTATGGTACTCAAGGTACTAGCTATGGTGACTACGTCAATGAAGACTACCAGTACGAGACTGAAGCTTATTAGGATTAGTTCCACTTTAGCACTTGTGTGCTAGCGATGGGACATCGTCTTTTCCATTTTTAATCTTTTATAGATACGTTGAGACCTTAGTAGTTTGTTTTCCCTTTCATCTTGGGAACCGTTTGTAATCTTTCTTTTGTTTTTTATCTACTTTTCTGCCTCACTCTACATTTTGATTTATTCTATTGGTATCATTTTCCGCACTCTAATGTTCTTTTATGGTCCTTTTGAGATCCTTTATTGACTTTTATTATTAAATTACTTGAATTCAATGATTTGTTCTTGCTTTTGATTATATTATTGTGTTAAGTGGATATGATCGTTCCTAAACTTGATCTATGGGGTTGTGGATCACACACTCGGGTATTCCAGATAGGGTACCGGCTGGGTGGATGTGACAAGGGAGATGAAGAAAAAGGAGAAAGCCGTAGAGAGGAGGAGAGGAAGAAGAAACAAACCGCGTGCTAAAAGAGTGTTTCCACTTTCCAGTAGAGAGAATTAATTTCTTTATTTGTTAAAGGGGTAACACTGAAATTGCTTCCTAGACAAAAGATTTTGAGCAAATTACAGAGCATTCGTTATAAAGGGAGTAAAACTCTTGACCACCCGTTATTACTTCTTAAATTACATGGTATCCACACTCAAAAGTACAAGTTACCCAAAGTTACATTTTTAGTTAAGTGGACATAAAAAATGACAAAAATAACCATACTTATATTTAAAGCATTTACAATTTGATTTTTAAATTACCTAAATACCCTCAGTTAGGTATCTTTTCACCATCCCTTCACCCATCATCTTCTTCCTCTCGACCACTGCTCTCCACCAGAAATGATGAGAGACTTGACGGCACCCTTGCAGACGGCGTCGATGACCAGAGAACGACTTTATGCCTTTGATCGATCAAAGAAAATGTAACGACTAATAGCAACGATGATGTCGTAGATACGCAACCAGATAACATCCATATTCTCGCAGGCAACAATTGAGGAGGAGGAGAAACCACTAGTACTGGATATACTGGTGGAAGAAATCACGGCCGTCGCCGGTAGAGGTGGACATGTGTGGTCGTGAGGGTCTTTTGCTCTAGGCTCTAATCATGCGTCTCGCTCACTTGGGTCTCTCCGTTCACATGGTCGGAGATATGACAACACCGCCCATCTCATCAAAAGATCTTCTTGTGGCTTTCAAAAGGCCTGATGGGATTTCTATAGTCGACACCATATGTGGCGTTGCACGGGCCAATAATGCTCGGGTGCTGCTCATTATGGCACAGCCTAAGTGTGAGTCAACCACCAAATACACCACTGTGATTGCTCATATTTCGGCGGAGACGATGGCGGACGATCATGAGGTCCTGCAGCAAAACACAAGGTAGTTGCTTTAGATGGGTAGCGTCATGGAAGGGGCTATGTTTGTGTTGTTTGAGATGGTGGTTTACAAATTGACTGAGGTTCTTGGTCAAACTCCGAGGCCATTAGAGCCTGTCACACCAATCTCGAATAGAAAAATTAATGGATTCACAAGGTCCTGAAGGTGACCAACTCTCATAAAATGTCATGTGTGTGCGAGTATTCCCCTAGAATAAATCATCGCTCAATCTACTCTTCCTGCATGTTACCTTCTTTGGACATCGTTCCCATTGGCAAGGGTGTCGTCTCTCGTCATTTCTGGTGGAGAGTTGTTCCGGTGGTGGAGAGGAAGAAGACGGGTGAAGGGATGGTGAAGTGATACCTAAGGGTATTTAGGTAATTTAAAATTCAAAATTTGAATGCTTTAAATATAAGGGTATTTTGGTCATTTTACATGTCCACTTAACTGAAAATGTAATTGTGGGTAACTTGTAATTTTGAGTGTGGGTGCCATGTAATTAAAGAGGTAATAGTGGGTGGTCAAGAGTTTTACCCTCTTTATAGAATGTGTCGTGTAATTTTCTCTAAGATTTTTTTGTGGCATATGATAAATGGGGGCTTTTCAATAGCACCTACAATTTCCAAATGGAACCTTAATATCTCACTTGTTTGTGTGTTTTGTAATCAAAGTGATGAATTTAACCCTAGTCGCAAACCCTCATGGCTCTTGCCAAGGATGTGTTTGTTTGAAGGAATTTAAATTCTAATATTGTCTTCTCCCTCACTCCTGTCTTCTCCCTGAGAAACCTGAGGAAGCAAATTTTGAGGCGGAGAGAGAGACCTCTGTCTCTCTACCTCTACTTCTTCTTCCTCTCCTCCTCTCTCTGGACTTTCTCCTTTTTCTTCATCTCCCTCATCTCTCCATCTCTCTCACCACCTCTCTCTCTTGTTTCTCTCTCCGTGTCTTTCTCCTCTTTGTTCTTCTCCATTTCTCTGTCTCTCTATTTCTCGTCTCTCCATTTCACTCTCTCCGTTTATTTTTTTTTTTCCTAACCGGTTTTCAGTTAAAAACACACACACACACACACACACACACACTAGGTTGATGCGAGTTTTGGTAAATCCCGTGGATATGGAGTTTTTACGCTACGGTCAAATATGAGCGGACAAATCGTTTGGCCGCAGTTTTCGATTGTCCAAAATGAACCATCAATTCCATCATCCTTGATCTACACCATTGTGAAAATATACGATTCAACTTTGATCTTGCTCGAAGCCCACTAAGTATTAAGTGAGTGTGCCAAAAATGCCTAAACAACCAGCACTGTGCGTGCTCGTGTGCGCTTGAACGTTACACCATCCTCACTCATATATCGGATACGCATTAGCATGTCTTATTATTATAAATCAAAGTTAACATACAACACCTATTAATTAACTCGGATTCTGACTTCTCGGTTTTCAATGTGACTAAATATACAAACACTTCCCTAAAAAGAAAATAATAGAAAATTTTATTCACTTAATAAACCCAAGAAAATAGAACTTTTATTTTTATTATATTATAAATAATACAACACTAACCAAATTAACTTTAAGAAAGATGTTTGTAGTCTTACAGCTGAAATTAAAGCTGTAAAAATCACTTTCACATCACATTTTCTGACTGGAAATTAGAAGGGATTTCTTATAATTGACACCCTTAAGGTGTCAAATAATTTATAACTTTTACAATTTTTCCCCCTTCTTAATTTGAAATACATTTTCCTTTTAAATGAGGATGTATAAAACCTGTTTCTTCACACTTGTACTCGAGAAGCATGCAATGGAATCTCTTATTTACCCAACCTGATGAAATTCTGGGAATAAGACAAGCGGCAAACAATACAATGTTACAAATTTAAGTAAACCTACAGATGGATCTTTTAGACAATCTCTCCATAGAAAGCCAAAGTCTGAACACATTGTGGAATACTTTGAGCAGAAAAGTAAAAACCCCAAGAACCTATGGTTATAATAAAATGAGAATTCCACTAAAGAAAATCTGATATAACGAATAAGGGAAGGGAAAAGGATATGAGGACTCAAACAAGATGACGATTATATCATTGACATTTGTATTCATATGTGAAGCACTATTAAGCTGACAGTGAACTATAATATCTAAGGGGCTAAAACCTAGTAAGGAGAGTGCTTCCATTATGGTGATTTTGCTTTAACTTCAGGATAAGATCTGTCTCTTCACTTCTGCTTCAAATTATTGGTAAATCTCCACTTTAAGCAAGTTGTTCCATTGGTTGAGATTCTATGTGTTGTTATTGTTGCTAACCAAATACAGTGTGTTCTAAAGAGTACATGACTTGTACTGAAGTGAAGGCCCCAAAAAAGGCTTTGGGCATTCACTATATTTATAGAGGGTGATTAACACTATTACAATGGTTTTGGGTACTTATGAGAAGATTAGTGTTTTAGGTGAAGCGAAGAGTCCTTAGGATGGTGGATTTCACAGGTCACTGCGAAAGGATCATGTTAGATGAATTTTTGGGTGGTTATGCAATTGTTTTCTGTACAGAATTTGAGTACAAAGGGGTTGCTAATGCTACCGCTGAGCTGATATGGTTACGTCAGCTACTACTTGAACTTGGGGTTGTCACTTCTGCACCAACTCTATACTGCGATAATATTAGAGCTACTTACCTTGTTGCTTATCCAGTCTTTCATGCACGAACCAAACACAACGAGAATGACTATCATTTTGTTCGTGAACAAGTGGCCACAAAAAATCTTTCAATCCAATTCATTCCCACAGGAGACCAAATTGTAGACATTCTTACCAAAGGCTTATTTGCTCCAAGATTCAAAAAAATTTAAAGTCCAAGCTCACTGTTTGTTCTCAACCAATGACCCTGTGGGGGGGGGAGTGTAAAGGATAAGTCTCTGAATTTAAATTCAAATTCAAATTCAAAGCCACCATAACTAGCTCTATCCTCGATTGATCTTATCTCCAACTGATCAAGAAAAGTTTGAGTTATAGTTAAAGAATCAAAAAGTTGTAGAGTTTGATTGTAAACAAGTTGTAATTCAAATTCAAATATTTGAATTGTAATTCATATAATATTAATATACATCTCCCACTCACTAATCAGAGTGTGGAAGAATTCTCTCTCAAACGAAAGTCAAACTTGGAAAATAGCAAAAGCAATTGAGTTTTTTTTTTTTTTTTTTTGGTTTTTAATTATCGAATTGGCATTATATAGGTTGTTTCCATAGGGTTTTGAGGGAAAGTGTTTTGTACAGGATTAGGTGTTCCTAAAGTTTTTTGGTGTTCCAAATAGTGACGGGTTGAAGAGATTTCACTCTGTTGGTACTAATCTTGTGGGCTTGTATGGAGATTAACGGTCAGGTTATTTCGGTTGATGGTAGATACGAAAGAGACAGATTAGTGAATTGTACAAGCTTGCAGCGAGTGGGGAAAGAGGTGGAGCTCCAATTGGCACTTGGGCAAGGGGTATAGGCAAAGAAAATTTGCAAGTTGTTTAAGTATTGAACAAGGGAAAATCTTGTAAGGAAGTGGGTGGTCTTCACTCTAATTTTGTGACTAGGGGGGATCTCTCGGAGCTAACTGCAGCAGTGGGAGAGGTGGAGCCACGTCACGTCGTACAACGGCAATGAGTTGTAAGAGACACCCCCAGTGTTGGGGGTGTGTACTATACTAGTTTTGGTGATGTTGGTCAGGAAGTCATCACTAGAGGGAATGTGGGCCATGCAGTAAGTATGGCAGATACACAAAGACGAGTGATTGTAGAGAGATATCATTAGTGGTTTTCTTCAAGGTGGTTTGTAGAATTCAAATAAAAGTGGAGATTGTTGGGTTTGGGTGTCTTGTATTCTGCGGGTCCATGTAGTTATGGTTCTGGCTGTATCTATAATCGAATGGGTTATGAGTCGATTACTTGTACAATGATTAAATTGTAATTATATGGGATTAAGGTTTTAGGTTTTCCAATAAATAGTCTTTATGGGATAACCTAAATAAATCAATCAAAGTAGGGGATTGGGGAATCTATCATAGGGTTTCATCCTTAGAGGGGATGGGGGACAAGCAAAGGAACAACACTTTGAGAAGTGTAAAAATGGTATAAGGTTTCCTAGAAATAGTGGAACATCTTTTTCTCTCTAGTGGATGTCGGCAATTTTGCCGAACCTTGTTAATTTCCTCCTATATGTTTTGGCTTATGTTCTTTTTTTGTGGTTGTGCATCCATCCCCAACATTTTAGATATGATTTCAACACTCAAAGCAAAGTGATGTGATGTTGCTCTTGGCACTATTGGTGTTCTTATTGATGTTCAGGGATATCAGTGAAGTTCTGCAATTGCAATTGAGTGTAGTACTCACCTTGCAAATCAGAGCAACCCTTTAGTTTTGGTTGAGTTGGAGAGGAGTTAGTCATTCTCAGTGACAAGCACATAAACAAAGGAAGAAACCGTTCAAGAAAGCTGGTGGAAGCTAGTTATAGCATCAAACCTTTCAATACCCATGTCATCAATCTATAGAAATCAGTTCAACACTACCACAATCCCTTACTCCTTCCTTTCATCTATTTCATCTTTAGTCCCGGCTGAGAATCATAACCACCACCATCCTTACTACCATTCTTCATTGTATACCTTCCATTATCCCCACTCTTCTTCTAGATATCCATTAGGGGATAAATGGATAATGAAAGGGATACAGTGAAGAATTCTTGAAGTATATTGACTTGAGAGGTAAGGGAAAACATAAATATAACCTTAGGCGCAAGGTGTGAAACTTCGGCAAAATTCGTCGGTTCCCACCTTGGCAAACCTCGCAAACCGGAAAATATTGCATGCCGAGGTTTTTCGGAAGTCATCCTTTTCTTCGATAGTGTCTACAAACCAGTTGTAGAAGTTTCCAAACCCAAAGAACACTCTGTTGGTCTCCCTCTCTCAACGTTTCTCTTCCTTCTTGTATTTAAAGAGTTTAGATCTAAAGAACAGAACCAACAAACTCTATCTTGGTCTCTCTCTCTCAGCGTTTCTCTGCCTTCTTATATTTCTTCTTCTGATGGAGTTGAGATCTGAAGAACAAAACCAGCTACAGGCTTACAGCTCGTTGAAAGAGAAGAATTCAATGAAGATGAGGAGTTGTTTGTGAAGCTACAGACTTGTTCATATCTGAAGAACAAAACCAGTAAGCAGCCATGAATTGTACAGCTGAAAGGCACACTTCACCGCTGAAGATGTTGCCGCCGATGAATTTCTGTGAAGTTTCGCCATTTCGGGACAATTTTCAACATTTTTTCGGTGGTTTGCAGTTTCCAGCTATCTTTGTAAATATTAATTTCATTGGAGGAAAAGTGTCATCCCTAGGCAAACCCTAAATTTCGTCGCGGAATTTTTTTTCTATGCTTAGATGGGTGTACTTTCTCTTGATCTATGATCAAAGGAAGAAAAATTGGAGAAATATCACCGAAACTTGACCGTATTTTTTTACTTCAGAAGCTGAAGCTGGAGATATGAAAAGGGCATGATACCATTTTTACTAAATTTTGGTGAATTTGTCGAAAAATCAGCGATTTATCTTCTTTCTTTTTTGGGTAAATATCACTTACCTCCCCTCTTAGCTGGACAAATAGCACTTACACCCCCTCTTAGTTGGATAATATCACTTACCTCCCCTCTTACCTAGCAAATATATCAAACACCTCCCCTCTGTTAACTTTTTCGGTTAAGTTTAACTTTTACCATTAAATATTTGTCTAAAACCCCAAACTACCCTTGGCTAAAATTTTTTTTATTTATTTTAAATTATCGTAATCACCCTAGCAATTAAAATATTAAATTACCCTCATTAAAATAATTGTTAAAAACCAATACACCGAACTTAAAATCCAAATTATCAATAATTATTAAAAGCCCAACATACCTTTTTTTTTTTTTTTTTAATTATCAAGTAATTAAAAAAACCCAAAATAATACGGGTTTAATTTTATCAACATACCCTCTTTTTTTTAATTGCATTTTTAATTTTACTTGATTGTAATACTTTTTTTTTTTTTTTTTTTTTTTTTTTTATTGTTTGACAAAAATTATAAAAAAAAAGGATATGTTGGGCTTTAATAATTAAAGATAATTTAGGTTATACCTATGGTGTTTTGGTTTTTAACAATTATTTTAATGATGATAATTTAATATTTTAATTGCTAGGGTGACTACAATAATTTAAAATAAGAAATATATTTTTAGCCAAGGGCAGTTTGGGGTTTTAGACAAATATTTAACTGTAAAAGTTAAACTTAATCGAAAAAGCTAAAAGAGGGGAGGTGTTTGATATATTTGCTAGGTAAGAGGGGAGGTAAGTGATATTATCCAACTAAGAGGGGGTGTAAGTGCTATTTGTCCAGCTAAGAGGGGAGGTAAGTAATATTTACCCTTCTTTTTTCTTTTTTCTTTTGTTATTTTATTGAAATCTCATGATATTTTGGCGATTTTTTTCCGATTATATATGAAAATTTGAGCGAACCTATAAGATGAATTTGGACACGTTTTGTCATTTACTAGATGTCAATGTTTTATTGTCAAGAATCAAAAGAATCAGATACGACATAATTATGTAAGCCACTCCAATCACAAGTGGACCTTAAGTTTAAACCGTTGGATTTATAAGCATAGTTAGTTATGGTGAATCCCACGGTAGAAATAAAACGATCAATTGACTTTCTAAGACGACCTGTCAGGATTTCCAAAGGACAAGCCGACAAAGCATGGGCGGCATGTAACAAAAGCAACGTCCCTTTTTAATCCTTACAAATCACATCTTAATTTTTAATCCTTACAAATCACATCTTAATTTTTAATACTTAGAAGCCCCAATACACTATCCTTCTTAATGTTGTTTCTAGATTAAAAAACTTTCAGGATAATCATTGGAATACCACCGAAACCCATGTCAAATGTAGCTGAATTTCGGCTCTACGTAGGGTCGGCAACCACCGAAACCTGACTACTCTTTTTTTTTTTTTTTTTTTTTTTTTTTTTTAGAACTGTCGGGCCAGCTTGTGCGCACCACGATTTACTTTCTCAGGGGTAGCTTTATATTAATGCCACCGAGTGATGCGAACCTAAAACCTCCCTTAGGGAAGTTGGGTCTTTAACCGCTTTAACATACCACCTTTGGCCCAAAACCCGACTTATCACCAAGATTCCGTATCTTACCTATGATACACAGTTTATTAGAATATTAATTCTTGAGGTATATAAAATATGAGCATATGTTAGTTATACATTCTTTTGGGGCCGTTGTCATTTGTTAGGCTTATCAATTTGAGCATGTGATTCGTGGGCCATCATGATGCATGAACGACATAGTTCCATGGTGATGAGTTAAGCTTAACTTCACATCTCAATAGCAGTTACACCAGATGAAGTATCTTCTACCTTGTTGGGCTATTGAGATCTGTTGGAAATCATTATATGGGCAGCACGTATAAGACTATAGAATTGATGAAATAGAACTTATCTGATTCGGAGAGATATCCATGTCTTTGTTGTAGTTGAAGAAGAAATAGGTAACATCACTATGCATCCGTATGTCATCGAGGAAACAATACGATAACAACAAGAAGAACTCGAACACGGTGAGTTGAGGCGTACATATCAGTACTTTTCCTTAAGGTATTTGAACGCCCCCTATAGTGCAGACTGGGTTTGACCTTGGCGTCCTTACCTCCAAGATACAACAACTCCTTAGTTCTAATGGCATGCACTCGAATGGAATCTACTTGCAAAGAACGTCCGAAGGTAATACTCACAAACTCATCAAAAGCACTTACATCTTGATAAAAAACCAAGAGACTAATATTGATGTTAAAAAAATGTTAGTTCCTAGGGATCAACTCCTCTCTTTATATAGAAGAGGAAGATACACCTATAAAGGGTATCTCTAAAAGATACCTCCCAGATCATGTCTTTTCCCTTAAGTCTTGTTTGTTAGCCATTCAAACAAGACTTTTCATAGACTACCCATTGGCTATTTAGATATCTAAATAGGGAAGGGAATAACATTACCTCTAACCCTTCATTGTAAACACAAAAAATATTTTGAATCTTATAATTTAAAAATAAATTTAAAATTTCAACTATTAAGACACAACCTCAATAGTAGAAAATGGTTGAATGATTTCATATGAGAGAACCTCAAATATATAGACAGCATACATCCCATGCTGGTAGGTAATTATGAACAATAAAGGAAAGACATAAAAGATGGAAATACAATACAAGGAAATGTTTGTATGGAAATATAATACATGGAAATGTTTGTATAGCAAATATAATACATGAAAATGATTGTATGGAAATGTTTGTATAGCAAATATAATACATGAAAATGATTGTATGGAAATACAATGTATGGAAAGAATTCGAATTGAAGGAATGAGATGGTATGGAAAGAATTTGAATTGAAGGAATGATGAATGGAAGGAATTCAAATGGAAATAATTCAAATGAGATGAGGGAATAATATGGAAATAATTCAAATGAGATGAGGGAATAATATGGAAAGAATTCAAATGAGATGAGGGAATAATATGGAAAGAATTCAAATGAAAAACAATTAGGGAAAGGATGAAAAATCATCCTTAGCATTCCTAATACTCCCCCTCAAGTTGGAGAGTGAATGTCAAGAACTCCCAACTTGCCTCTATGACTGAGAAACAAATCTTTTCCAAGGGCCTTGGTGAAAATGTCAGCAATTTGGGCAATACTAGTGATGGAGGTCGGTTGGATAAGACCATGGCGAACCTGATCGCGAACCACATGACAATCAATCTCGATGTGCTTGGTGCGCTCGTGAAAGACTGGATTCGCAGAAATATGTATAGCAGCTTGATTGTCACAAAATAAATGTATTGGTTGAGGGACCATGACACCAAGATCTTGGAGCAATGTAACTAACCACATGAGTTCACAAGTGGTGACGGCCATGGCACGATATTCAGCTTCAGCAGATGAGCGAGACACAGTTGCTTGTTTTTTAGATTTCCAAGATAAAGGGCTGGAACCAAGAAACACACAATATCCAGTGGTAGATCGTCGAGTCATAGGGCAACTTGCCCAATCTGAATCACAATAAGCATGAAGTGATAACTCACTATCAGCAGATAAAAGAATCCCTTGTCCTGGAGTGCCATGGAGGTAACGTAGTAAACGATTAGCAGCATCCATATGAGGTTTACAAGGCTCATGCATGAATTGACTAAGAACATTCACAGTGTGAACAATATCTGGACGAGTAATTGTGAGATAAATAAGTCGGCCCAATAACCGACGGTATGGTGTTGGATCAGCTAAGGGCTCACCATCAGAAGCAGTTAACTTGAGGTGTTGTTCCATTGGAAATTGAGTCGGAGTAGCACCTGTGAAACCAACATCAGTTAAGATATCCAATGTGTATTTTCGTTGGTTAATGAAAATTCCCTTCTTGGAACGGGCCACCTCAAGACCAAGAAAATATTTAAGCGATCCAAGATCTTTAATCCTGAAATGTTGCTGAAGAAGTGATTTTAAGTTGGAAATCACAGATGTGTCAGACCCAGCAATTAAAATATCATCAACATAAACAAGCACAAAGGTAGATGAAGACGCTGTAAGTAGAGAAAATAGAGAGTAATCTGCCTTAGATTGTGTATATCCAAGATCAATAAGGGCACCAGAAAGCTTGGAAAACCAATTACGTGATGCTTGCTTAAGCCCATATAGTGATTTGTGCAAGCGACAAACCAATTGCTCCCCCTTTCGATGATAACCAGGCGGAAGAGTCATATATACCTCTTCATCGAGATCGCCATGGAGAAAGGCGTTGTTGACGTCCAATTGATGCAAGGACCATCCTTTGATAGCAACAATGGCAAGAAGTGTTCGGACAGTAACCAACTTGGCAACTGGGGCAAATGTCTCATGGAAATCAAGCCCTTCAATTTGAGTGTAACCCTTTGCCACCAAACGCGCTTTATAGCGTTCAATTGACCCATCTGAATGCCGTTTGATTTTGTAAACCCATTTGCAACCTATGGGTTTCTTGTGTGGGGGCAAAAGTACAAGAGACCAAGTCTTGTTAAGAGCTGCAATTTCACTATCTATTGCCCCCTTCCAATCAAGTGAAACAATAGCCTTGGCAAAGCTTGTAGGTTCAATTGTAGCATTGAGGGCCTTGAGATACCTGAAATGGGGTGAGGATAATCTATGATAGGACAAAAAACAATTAGCAGGAATGAGAGTACCTGTGTAGGAAGGAGAAGCTTGGGCATCCATGGCATAACAATGATAATCTTTAAGATGGGGTGGTGGTCGATGAACCCGAGATGGGCGGGAGATGGTGGTGGATGGAAAGGTGGGTGAAGAAGGTTCATCCAACGGTTGGGGAGAGGGTGTGGTTGATAAGGGTAGATCCGACAAGATGGGTAAACTATCAATATCTGAAGCAGCAATGGGTAAAACAGGCAATAATGAAGATGACAATTTTGAAAAAGGAAAGGAATCTTCAACAAATGTGACATCACGACTAATGAAAACCTTATGTGTTTGTAAATCATAAATCTTATACCCTTTTTGTGCATATGGATACCCAATAAAAACACCTGGAGATGCTCGGGGATCGAATTTATGACGAATGGATGAATGATTATGACTATAACAAAGACATCCAAAAGTTCGAAGATGGGAATATGAAGGAATCTTGCCAAATAAAACTTGAAGTGGTGACTTACCATGTAGCAGCGGGGTGGGTAAATGATTAATTAGGTAAGCGGCTGTCAAAACACAATGACCCCAAAACTTATGAGGTAGACTGGCTTGAAAAGATAGAGCACGAGGTAACATAGTATTGTTCACCAACATAGTTGTGTTAATACACCCCAACGAAATGGGGTTGTTGAACGTAAACATCGCCATCTGCAACGGTTCACTCTCTTGCTGCAGCTGTGGTCCCTTCTGTTGTTGAACCATCTTTCACCACAGATCAGTACCATAAACTCCTATCTTTATTGGAATCTGGTAACATGACACCCTTGGCAAATGCTGTAGGTAAAGTATCTTCTCTATGGGTTATTGATTCTGGCGCCAGTCTTCATATGATTTCAGATTTATCTTTATTTCATTCGGATAGTCTTGTTCCCCACACCCAATCCATTCGTCTTCCCAATGGTGGTTTTGCTCCTGTTACACATTTTGGCAATTGCAGCCCCATACCCACTTTACCTCTCACAAACGTCTTATATGTTCCTTCATTTGGTTTTAATTTGTTATCTGTTACCTAGCTTACCCAACAACTTCATTGTTTCCTAACTTTTTACCCTGATCATTGTGTGATACAGGACCTACGCACGAAGGAGAGGATTGGGCTGGGTAAGGCGTACAATGGACTTTATTATTTGGAGTTGGATCATCCTGTTGCTGCTGTTGTTTTACCCAAAAATCATCCTTAGCATTCCTAATACCAACAAGATCAAGTAGAATTATTCAAGAAATCTACAGAGGAAACATCTTTGGTGAAGATGAAACCAAGGATGAAGTTCAACACTTGTAATATTTCGAGTTGTTGAACAAGATAAAATACTAAAATCAATCTCTACACTCGAGAAGAAATCAAGAAGAACTAAGAAAATACTTATTGCAACATATCATCACACACCCTATCAACAGTATCGACAGAGAGATGATCATAATACTTGGCCGCTTCAATACAGTAAAGCATGCCATGTTCGTTTGCTAAGTGATCTTGGAATGATCGGTAGGGGAGAAGAATGAAGATCTCAATGTGATGAAAGCTTCAAATTGATCCATTTGGTTTGCGCATCTGGTAATTTTTAAGCGTTTATGTGGCCTCAACCCTTCATGAATTTGTTATTGGAAGGTCAAAGACAAAGCAAAAGTTGGATGAAAATGATCCTTTTGAGAACAGGTATGGGGGTATATGATTGTAATTTTAAAATGGTTAAAAGTAAGGGAATATAGATAATTCATTTCTTTTTATTTTAATTTTTAATTGACCTATGATTTTTTTTCCATGATAAGTTTATTGAAAATGAAAACTTCTGTTAAGATTTCAACCTAAATGATCGAAAAGCATAGACCAAACTAAAAAGGGGAAGGAATAGAATTGCTCCAAAACTGGCGCTGCACCGTCGCTTCTTCAGCTGCTAAATCTATCTGCAGGTCCATTACCTTCTTTGAGAGTATGATTGAAGCCTGAAGGTAATTGATCAATACCCAGAGTGAGAGTTCTACTGTCTTCAATGATCGCTCTAATCTTCCACAATAGATCGGTTGTAACATCCTCCAGTAGAGTAATGACCTGAGTGTTACCTCCTCCAATTACAACACTTGACAGTCCCAGTTCTTGCACCCATAAGAGAGCTTACTTTGCTGCTAAAGCCTCTGCTTCAAGAGAGAAGCAGTCTCCACACCCTTTATAAAAATACACGCAGCAGCATCCTTCCATAATGATCCCTCAATATACTTCCTTAACTAGCTCTATATGTATTGTCTTGCTGCAATAAATTTGAGCCAGCCTTGTTCTGGTGGTATCCATTTGATCTGGCATCAATTATCCTTTCCTTGAGAAGGCTGATGTGGCACTGATCTGAAACATAAAGCCATGCTTGATGTGCCACATACCAAGGGCTTTGTTTCTTCCTGTTTTGAATCATATTATCGCAATTCAACCAGAGAAACCAAAGACAATTGAGGTGAAGTAACACCAAATATCTCTGATTAGAGGCTTCAATAAGTTCTGTAAGCTGTTGATCTAAAGGGATGTGCAATTGAAGGATTGTGGAGTGTAGTAGTGCCCAAACCTGAGTGCTAAAAGAACAGTGTAGAAATATGTGTTCAGTATCATTCCTTGGATCGCCACATACTGCACCCTTTAGATTGAAGCAAAGTTGGAGTTGAGAGCTTTTGATGCAGAATTTTCCAAATAAAAATTAATACTTTAGGAGGAAGATTGAGATGCCATAGGTGAAGCCAAACCTTTTATGTGTGTTGAATCTGTATGCTGATGCAACTGAAAAGTTTCCCTTTGTTGTTAAGGACCATATTCGAGTATCCTCCACCTGAGACAATGGTAAAGGATTCTGCAGAATTTGATATGATTGACGATATTTGTCACATCCACCAAGTGGATATTGGGTTCACCCGAATACCTAATGGAGTGATCCACAGTTACAAGATCAGGTTCACCATACAATTACAAACCAATCCACAATAATATAATCATGAGCAAAAAAGTAGTAAATCCAGTAACAAATAACAAGGAAAAACTCTCCCAACGAATATTAAAATTGGGAAAGAACATCAATACTAGAAAGATGTCAAACTAGAATTGTTTACATCATGTTATGGTTCTCTCTAAAAGTCTCGATACTGCCAAACTAGGCAGAGAAAAATATAAACTATCCCTATTAGAGCCACCACACTCTATGCGGTCTCCCGATGCTCAAAAAGGTTGGACTCCATAAGAGCAGTCCAAGCATGGGCACTAGTCTCCGTGTGCCTCTATGTCATCTCCTGTTGATTCGTCATAAGGTTTTGCCAACGTCAAACTCCCTAAGAGAATGGTTCCCTCATAATCTGCAAAGCAATTTAAAAAAAAAAAAAAATCCACGAGAAATGAGTTCCACAAAGCTCAGTGAGACAATCAACAACACATATCCACATATTTAAACCATGAGAAAATGAATGATAATAAAATGCTATGCAATGCAATGATGCACCTATAACTCTAATCATAAGCAAGTCTCTAACTAGGTAAACACGTATTAAGGTGCCGCTAGCCTCCTCTAAGAAGTCTCATACGGACCCCAACGACTCCGACCAAACTAGGCGTCACAACCAAGGTATAGGGTTATTAGTCTACTCATCGACCATGAATGGTGATTAGGGCCACACTCTATTAGACACAATTATTGGTATGAGAACTTGCGCATATCAAGGAAATACCCAACCCAATGCAAAGTTATCTACTTGATGACATCATTCTAAGTTCAAACACCCATCATATGGCTTTGACCAACTCGGTCCAGTATCCTTACCTATTTAGGAATGACGTATCCTATGCCTCTAACCAACTTAGACTATGTCCCCCATAACCTTATTGATCATCCACATATGATGTGACGATGCTCTTGTGCCCTCTCACGGATTGGTTATGGGTCTTGACTGCCCATGAGCCCCACACTATCATATGCAACCCTACCAATGAATGATCCCCACAGAATGGCTGTGTCCCCTCACAGTTGGTGGGCAGTTACCAGTCTTGGGCTCCCAATACCATTGCCACAGGTCACTCGGCTTCAATTCGATGCTGATAGGGTAACGGCATGATGGGGATGGCATGATGGGGATTTACTCAAATGCAATTAGACATCCTAAATATGCAACGTAGTCTACATGACCATTCTAAGGTTCCGAGGGCAATGGTCAAGCCACCAACGTAGGTGAAGTTCATGCAACAACAATTATCCCACACTAAATCCATAGCAAAACATGATTCAACAATTTAAAAAATAAACATGATTCTATATAATTTCAGGAGCATCTAAGGATAAAAAAAAACTTGTTGAAACATTGTATTATACATCATGGATATTCAATAATAACTCATGCCTAGAACATATGCATACATGGTTGAATTCCCTCACTTGACAAATAGAGTATAATCCTTTCAAAGAACGCCTACCCTAATTATAACATGATTTAAGTTAGGAATACAATAGAGAAACATATGTCAAAACATAGATTTAACACCCAACAGCAGAGGGTAGGGTTGCTTGGGGTGGTTGATTGCCTGGGCAACCTCCCAATTGACCCCACCTAACCGAAGTCAGAATAGGGGTGGTCACCTCGAGCGACTGCCATCAGGTGCATGAACAACAACTTGATGAGGTCTTTTCTCGTTTCAAACGAGTTCCAGATCACCCAAGGGTTCTCAAAGACGTGGTTTGACATCACGACCAACCCAAAATCTCAATTCTAACAATGAATCCGAAAGATAACAAATTAGGTCTTCCTATCATTATATCCAATCAAGGTTAAGGTTTTCTTGATCAAATCAATCCTCCCTCACATATCTCCTTCACTGAAATAGATGAAGAAAAAAGTTGGGAGAGAATCTTACCTTCAAATTCACGGAAAAGATCTCAGATCACTATTCGGAATGGATATGCAAACTTCCTTCTACTCTAAAATGAACTCTCTGACACGTAATGGAGCTCTCGGACGGTTGGACAAATAAATAATGAGTTTTAGGGTGAAACGACATTAAATAAGGGTCCACAAACCAAAATCCCATTTTGGCCTTTTTCACTCGCAAGCACCAAGTAGGTTGCCTGAGGTAGTCGCTCAAGGCAACCCCACCTAATTGACCCACCTCCCAGATTTTCTCCGAGGAGTGGTCTTATGGGGTGGTTTGTCTGTGGCACTTCCACACCACCTAGCACACTCTAAAAGAGGCTCTTACCTAGACTTGAGGACCTTCCAACTCCGTCTCCCATGAGCTCTTAATCTATCTTCCTACTCCATTCAGGTAATGTGTAAGATCTCCTTCCAAAATTCAACAAAATGTTAGATTTTTCATCAATACCATCCCTATCCATGGGTCCTGGTTTTGATCCAATGGTCTCTATTTGGATGACCCACAACTGTCTTCTACTAGCATTTCGGGTTCTCGAACCTGCAAGTAACGCTTAGGGTTAGGATCCTAGGGGAATTCACATCCTTACCCACCTAAAAGAAATTTCATCCTCAAAATTTAGAGCATACCTAAGTTTCCAAAGAGGTAGGGATATTTTGCCTTCATTTCATCTTCCTTTTCCCAAATGCTTCCTTGGGGTGTGATTCTTCCATTGGATCTTAACCAAGGGTATGGACAGATTCTGCAACTACTTATCTTTGCTGGCTCTTATTCATAGATGAGGTTCCCACCTGAACCTTAGGGCTCTTGCTGTAGGAGGTGTTCCACATTCTCCACAAATTGCTGCAACATTGATACATGGAACACATCATTCACACTGGCCAATGATGATGGTAGGGCTAATCAGTATACAACTAGTCCAACCTTTTCAATGATCTCATACGATCCAATTTATCTAGGGTCATTGAGTTTTCCCTTGATATTGAATCTCATCACTCCTTTCATAGGTGATACCTTCAGGAATACTTTCTCACCAACCTGGGAAGTCAAGATCACCCCTTCTTCTGTCTACATAAGACTTTTGCTAGGACTGTGTAGTCTTAATCCTTTCTTTGATCGTATCAACCATTGCCCTTGTAGCTTCAATCATTTATAGAATCAAAATCCGTCGTTCACCAGTTTCATTTCAATATAAAGGAGTCTTACAAGTTTGTCCGTACAATGCTTTGAACAGAGCCATGCTAATAGTCAATTGGTAACTATTGTTGTAGGCAAACCCCACTAGGACTAGATGTTTATCCCAATTTTCACCCCTATCCACCATACAAGCTCTAAGCATGTCTCTTGAAATCCAAATAGTCTACTCAGACTGTCCATCAGTTTGTGGATGATAAGTTATACTACTGGATTCTCAAAGTTTTTTGCAAACTATTCCAAAATCAAGAGATGAACCTTGGGTATCTATCCGATACAATACTCACTAGCACACCATGCAACCTTCCCACATTAATTACATACAACTGACCAATTTATGCATGATGTAAGTAATCTTTTATGGGAATAAAGTGTGACTTGATTAATCTATCCACAATCACCCAGGCCTTTGTCATTTCCTTTGTTGGACGAAGTAAGCCATCTCTCTCTTGTGTGCAGAGCTAAGTGCAAACTACAGAGTGAAAGTACAGACAAAGCATAATGCATGACGTTTTAGTCTGGGTTGCTGTGTAAAACACTGTTCAAATACGTAAGGAAAACGGAAATCTTGAATTAGAATTTGTTTTTATTAGCTATGCTTCGGAATTTCCAGAGAATGAACTAGGAATCATATGGTGCACATGCTGTTAGCCGAAATTGATAATATAATGAGGGGAATAAAGAATTAAGAGAAGATCCGGAAAGACAGAACTTGAACCGAAAAAGAAGAGTAAAGGAAAACCGTCGAGGCGCGTCAGACGCTTTCCTTAAAACAGATTCGTCCCCTCCACAATGTGCTTGAGGATTCAACGGACGTCTGTCTCCCAGGATACAACGACGAACAACGATGTACTTAGCACAAAGTATATCAAAACGATGAACTTGACAAGTGCCTTCCTTCTATCACCACACGATTCAAACACAAAACCAAACTCGAAGCCAAACTCAAATCGTCGACAACACAACAAAATCGTTTTTTCAAGAAGACCCTTAAAACACACTTAGCATTCTTCTTAAATCATAAAAGAAAACACAACACAACAACCATCTTCACCAAGGAGGAATCCCTATTTATAGATGGGATCAATGTCTCATAAACTAGCTTGAAAGATGAAAAGCCATAGTCACTTATTACCAAACTTAATGAAAAAAGTTATGAGAAATGAAAAGCTTTAGACTTTAATAACAAGCTAGGTGGTGAGAAGTTTCTTGGGAAATCCAGAGTCCCATAAATCCTCCATTAATCATCCTAGGGAAATGAGAAGTTTGTTGTTAGGAAATAAAAGGTCTCATAACCTCCATTCATGAATTCTCCTTGGGAGATGAAACACCCAATTATCCATAGGTATTCCCATAACCCTTCATTCATGACATCTCTTAGTGCAATGAATCACCAAATAGTCCATTGGTATTCCATGCACCTATTTTCACAAATTCATTTATTTCCACAAACTCTCCATATGAATGATTTTCATTCACATTCACTCATGCTCAAAGAGCATATTCCAACAATCCTCCACATGAATGAAAATGACGACGAAAAACAAAATAAATAATGACCGACAAGGTGATAGAATTCTACGGTGAAAGCCTGCATAGGATAGGTAGGTTTTGCCTTTGAACCTTCCCTTGTGAAAATATATTTACTTTACTAGCTGATCAGTAGATGCGATGTCCTTGAACTGTTCTGCCATTTGTGTAAATGATGATATACTCCACACATACATTCCCCTGACACAATTACAGTTCTCATGGTTGTGTCCATTTTGGCCGTGGACATCGTCCTAGTTCTACGAGAGTTTCTAGAGAATTGAGTCCTCACAATTCTCCTTTGAAGCGGCCCCTCTTCTCTCTCACATAGGTGATTTCTTACTTAAGAGTAACCCGCATTACTCCGCTCGAATCCAACGTTTGTCCAATGCGTAAGAATCATTAAAAGCATAAGCTTAACCTATTCCTTACGGGTATCACTATTTTCATCTTAGGAATGGGTAGAGGATGAACCCCCACAGTGATCTCACTCGGTCATTACAGTTTAGTTGTCCTATTGAACCTAGATCTTGGGATCTCCAGTCAACTAGGTTAGGTTTCCACTGTAATCAACATATTCATTCATGGGCTTGAGTCCCATTCCTCTTGATGTTTGTTTAACTTGATCTCAATTCAACCTTTGGTCATCGGATCTACGATCCTTCCCTTTTGACCTTACATAGTCACGTGTAATGACTTCATTCGAGATCAATTAGTTAACAGTATTATGTCAACGACATATGAGTCTTGACTTACTGTTATACATCACATTCTGCATTCTCTCAATAGAAGCTTAGCTATACATATAGCAGGCATAAGAGATGCTAGAAACCAAAACAAATTTCATTTGCTCATGTTACTTCGAGATATATAAATCTCTAGTATGAAGCTGATCAGCTATACAATCCATTCCTACACGAGATGCTTGCCATCTAGCTTGCTTTCTAACTTGCCTTCTAACAAGCCTTGTAGCTTTCTTTCCAGCTTGCCTTGAAGCAAGCCTTGTAGCTTGCTTTCTAGCTTGCCTTGACAATTACCAAAAGTTCCAAATTAATTAGGGAACTCAAAATACAAAATTGCCATAACAAAACAAGACTGGTTTTGCAAAAAATCGAGATGAAAATAGATAAGTTTTTACTATAGATAAAACAATTTTGCAAAACCACATTGCCGATAAAACTTATAAATAGAGGCAGTTTGTAGGTATGCGCATACACTTTCATAATTGTCAAGTTACTACTAATGGAGCATCAACATATTCTGTCCATGGATAGACTTCACAAACTTTAAGTGCACTAACCATCAAGAGACTATGCCTCACATCTCTTATAGTATAAACAACTTTAACTTGCACCTCTCAAACCCATCATGATCAATAATGTATTTTAAGCAACTAATACATACGAATGGATGCGGTCAAGTTGAGAATATCATAGTGGTTTAAACCGGATGATCATCCACAAAATAAGTCCATAACAATTCAATGGGCCAAATATTAACCACTAGAATGCCTTAAAAATAACCTCATACATACCCAACTCGGGAATATCCTCTTAGAAGTTCCATTGCCGTTTGGCCTCCTTGCCATACATTTATCTAAGGCTACAAACTCAAATTCTATCACGAATTTGGTTACCACCTTCTAATTTGAAGGATTTCTACGAGATCCATTACTTTCAGTCATAAACTGATAAAGAAGTCATTTATCACATGACTGCCATGATCTCAAATCTTTTCATTTTTCCATGAAAATTCACATAACCCCCCCCCCCCCCACAATTCGGGTTTAATATATATAAAGTTTTATAACCTTATATATATGGTATGTGCTCCATATGTAAGTCATAAACACCATGCACACAACACTAATGAATTAGAGTACATGAATTATGCTACATCATTCATCTCTTACGACCATTTTCAAGGCAAACTATGGATTTCCTTAATCCACATAGTCTAAATACACTTGATGAATTTGCAACATGCAACCTCATATGATTACAACAAAATGTAATCAACAAGAAAATTTTTCCAACACAACCCAGGGTTGTCATATATGCATAGTGCAACATACAAGTAAATACACTTGCACATATATCAATAGAGAATAAAGTCATCTCTTTATTTTTATGCTTCCAATATTTCTTGAAGTCTTTCTACAAAGATTGTAGCTTCTTAATTATTGCAACGACATGGAAAGACTCACTCATGGTCATTTCCTCAGCATGAATTTCATGAATGATCTTTTGGAGTTCTTGAACTTGACTCATCACAGTCTTTGAGTCTATTATCTTGAAATTCAAGAACTGACCCTCAAGAAACATTATAGCACTAGCATCCTCAGATCTATACTAATGGTCTAAGGACTCCCAAATTTCCTTGGCAGAACCCTTAGGACTATGCACACTATACAGTGCATCAGTCAAGCCGATCAGAACATAGTTCCGGCAAAGGAAATCAGATTGTTTCCATGATTCAATCGTTTGAGCATTTGAACCATCCTTCCCATCAATAGGAGGATCCTCTTTTAAGAATCTCACAAGATTCAAAGCTGTTAAATAAAACAACATCTTTTGTTGCCAAGTTTTGAAGTTTAGTCCTCCAAACTTTTCAGGCTTCTCATGGTGATTTACTGGAATCGAGACCGATTGAGTCGTGGCCACAGGAGCCTTCACACTCGTGTTATCTCCCATATTTCAACCTGAACAAAATCTGAACCGCTAATGCATTTGATTCAACCTCTCCAACATTAGGAAGATTAGCTTTTAATAATCATACTAGATATAGTGTTGTTAAACAAAACATCTTTTATATCCAAGTTTAAGGTTCAACCCTTCAAACTTTTCCATCTATTTTCACTTACATGAAAGAGTACATAAATTAGATAGCAATTCTAATTGTGGTCAATATCCAATTTCAAGACCATACTCTTTTTGCTATTTTAAGCCAAGATACTCAATGAGTATAGGAAATTGCAATATCCATATGATTCAATATTCCCATACCAAAGTGAAAATAAAATTTGAGTTACACATATTGATCACACTAGAATATTATCTAGCCCATATGTTTATGCAATTCATCCGTTCCATAATGCAATTATGGAGCCATAAACTCCAAAACATTCTCTCTGCAATACCAATATAGTTTGATATAACAATCACGTGAACCAAGTAAACACATTTACTCATGAAAATTGTAAACCCAATGAACTACTGTAGTTCCAAAAGAATCATGCCTTTAACTTTGTTATGAAACAATAAACTCAAGGCTAACAACTTTGATCATTTAGAGTTTTTGTATCCAACCCAACAAAAGCAAATCATATTAAATAAAACATGATAAAGTTGGGTAAATACGTTGAACAAAGTATCTCACTGATGCGTCCAAAATCTGCTCAGCCCTTAGATATCCTCGTGATGACCTGCAAAACGAAAGCGTCAGATGTGGCTCGACCGCTGGGGTCGGGAGTCCACCTCCGAAGGCTAAGTCAGTTGATGAACTTAATCACAAATGGCTCTGCTAGAAGCACAGAGCTAAGGAATGAAGAACTGGGAAAGGTGATCTAGATAGCAGATCGCTGATAGTTTTGGTCTATCAGTATGTATCTGAACCCGAGTCTCAGATAGTATTCTTTTCCATCCCCTCACCTTGTATGGTAGTGAGGTTTATATAGAGTGTACCTTCGAATCTCCTTCGTTGGATGCACTTGAGCCTTCTTCGGGTAGTCGTTGGATCTTAACAGTTAGATCCGTTGAGCAATAGACTTCTACTAGTTTGGACTAGTAGAGGACTCCTAAGATAACCTTTAGGTTATGTGATGATTATCCCTTCGATAATGATTATCCGCAGCCGTCAATTCGAGTCTGCCATCATTAGGGTGATTACCCTAATCCATAAGTAGGATTAGGGCACGCTTGCAGCCGAATAAGCTTTCTTCTTCAGCAAGCCATCTTCTGGATCCGGTTCGCTCGGGAGCGAGTCGGTTCTCTCGGTCTCGACCGGGGTCGAGGGTCGGACCAGGTATGAACCCGGTCTGATCATAATCTCTCTGTATCACGAGCCCCCCAGACCAAGCGTTCGGTCGATCCCGAGGGCTTGGTTTTTAACTGGGTTCGTCGTCAGGTGATAATCTCTGCGTGCTTCATTAAATGTCATATCACATTTAATGCGGTGGTCACTTTTCCTCGAGCGTTGTGAGTGTAAGGCCACGTATCTCCTTGCAGTTGATTTGTCGTGGCTCACGTCATCCAAGCGACGGTTTCCGAACGCCTATTTCGGATTCGTGAGTTCAAACTTTCAAAACGTCTTTCAATCTTGATCGTTGATTTTGAATCAATCTCGATCGTTCAGATTCCCGAACACTCGTGCGGGAGTTTTAAAAGCGGTTCGTTGTCTTCGTAGGTTTCATTCTTCCTATCTGGAATTTCAACCTTTGTTGTCTGCTTCGCGCCTTCTTGCTCTCAAGCTTCCGCCTCACTAAATCAGTAAGTTTACTGGTCTTTTTCTTTTTGTAGTTTACTGAAACAAGTAATGGCGGACGATAGGGCTTCTCTGGTACCCAGTGTTGGTAATAGCAGTGAGGCTTTTGCTTCTCCTGCTCCCGAACATTCGGATAGTGATAACAAAACCCTAATTGTCCTCTGGCGCGAGTTTGCTGAAGTTTCTCAAAAAGGTTTAGAAAGAAAAACCGAAACTTCTCCTGTCCTTCTCGAGTCTGGATCTTCCAAGATTGTCGAGTCTTCTAGGCAGCCTCAAACTTCCGGGTCCGATGGTGGACCTGGCTCTATTCCCTCCATTTATAATGAGGAACCCTTCTTTCAGCTATCCAAGATTTTGATTTTCCCTCCTCTTATCAGGTTAGGGCTCCCCACCCTGATGAGAGGGTTGATTCAACCCTTTCGGGTGAATTTTCTCTGTATATAGATGCACTGGAAAGCGGGGTTCGCTTTCCCTTTTTTAATCCTTTGTTCTCCGCAGTTCTGAATCATTGGAATATTTGTCCCGGAATGCTCCTCCCCAATAGCTGGCGTCTCATCATCGGCTTCTTGGGTTTGTGTTTTGAACTTGGCATTACGCCATCTCTTTCTCTCTTTGTACATTTTCATGTTCTTTCTATCTCCCATCCTCCCGGATGGGTTTTTCTGTCCAAACGCAATAATGCTGAACTTGATTGGAGGGGCAGCATCCTTGTCAAAGGAACCTGCCCTTCTAACCACAAAAGATGGCGCGAACTATACTTTTTCTGTCGAGCGCCTCCATCAGATCTTAACTTCCCAACCGCCTGGAAGAGGTGTACTTCTTCTTCCGAGAATAACCGAGGCCTCCCCTTATCCAGAGAAGACGAGGCGGCCGTCAAGAAGATCAAATCCATTCCATGGTATCAAGAGATACATGGACTTGAAGTGGAGTATAACTCCATCCTTCAGTACTGGGGCTTGGCTCATTGTGAGCTTCTAACCACCATCCTTTAATTTTACTGAAGTGATATGTCTTTAATTCTGACTCTTGTCATTCTTCTTTGCAGTGCCTCCAAGAATGAACCCTGAGAGCCTGCGGGTGAAGGCCGCTAAGGCCGTTGTGACAGCCGAGCAACGATCGCCCAGAGCCTTGACAGTAGATCAAGAGGCTTCTGTTCTCTCTCCCGATCCCTCTTATAGGGGTATCAGGAATATCAGGCCCGTGGCTGATGCTTCGAGTAAAGGGAAAAAACCGATGGTTGAGAGGTCCAATATCTCTTCCTCCGCCCGAACCAAAAGGAGGCATGACACAATTGATGCTTCCTCCAATAAAAAATCCAAAGCTTCAACAGATTGTGAGGAGGTCTTCACCCCCCCAGTGGACCCTGAAGCTGACCGACAGGGTGACTCGGGATCCTGAGAAAGCTACAGAATGGAGCTCCCTCAGTCTTGCTCCTTCTGATCGCCAGGAATTTGAAGCCCTGGATGACACCTCCCTTGTTAGTCAATCTACGAGGTACCGGTCTTCTTGCTTACTTATTTTTTCATAATTTCTTATGACTTCTTCTGATATTTTCTGCCTTCCCAGGAATGCTGTGTTGAGCTTTTATCAACACATGGAAGCATTGAGCCGGGTTGGTCGCACCAGCTCCTTGCTGCAAACCTGTGAAGAGAATTTGGCCAAGGCCAATTCCGAAATAGACCAGTGGACCGCAGCTGCCGTGGAGCTGCAGAAAAAGCATGAGGAAGAAGTGATCTCCCTCAAGGAGGCCCTCGAAGCTTCGAAGATTCGTGTCACTGCTGCCGAGCGCGAGGCCAGGAAGCAAAAAGTAGTTGCCATGTTGTTTGGTGACAGGCTTGAATTCAAAAGTAGGGAGCTCGAAGAACATCTGAAGTTGGCGATCCCTAGCAAGCCCGAGTATATAAAGCCAGAGCTTCGGAAGGAGTGTGTTCGGAAATACCTGAACAACGTACCTTTGTCCGAGCTGCTAGGTATCTACAACATTCAAGCTTATCGCTTGGGGCAGAACGACGTTTGGGAGCGAATTCTCGATCAATCCCTGCGTTCGACGCTGCTCCCTTTCGTGAGGTGTGCCACAAAGAGGTCTTCGGGAAAATTGGTATGGATCTCCCGGACTGGGCTCAAGAAGAAGATGATCCTTTTCCAGCTGACCCTCAATATGAGGCATACCTGGCTGACGAGCCGGCACTTCCAAAGGAGAAATCACAAGCCGAGTCTCAAGTTGCTGCTGTAGAGGACTCAGCCGATGCCAATCTTGAGGAAGACTCTTCTCATGATCTTGAGAAAAGTCCTCCCGACCAGGGTCCCTCGGACAACAACGAAGAAAAGGCTTAGGGAGTTATCTTTTTGTAAAGATTTACCCTCTTTTTAATGAATAGACATTTCTTTTTCATGTTGGCCTTTATATTTCCCCGTCTCCTGCCGAAATCTTGCCTTGAATATCAAAGTATTAATGATAAAACTTATCACTTAACTTTACATTCCTCGCCGAATAATAATCTTGTAGAAATATTGTGAAGATGCGTTTCGGAAAGATGCATTAACCTTCCCCACTACTTCATTTATTGCAAAGTCCGCACGTTTCCCTTCTGCGAAGTTCAAACGTTTTCTTGCTTTTGTATACCATTCACTGTTTCCAATGAATCAGAAATACATCCATTATTTTAATGGCGGTGCGACGATTGGAGGTATCTCTGCATCAGGTGCTCGTTTCCACATGTTTCCATGTGGCATCCCTCCGACCGTTGATCTTGCTTTCTGCGGATTTCGAAGCGTCATTTCGATCTAGGTCGTCGGTTGTCCTTAGCCTTCAACCGTCGTCTTAGTACCTGAGGCTATTTAAAGCCTTCGTGGGTACTCTCCATCTATCCTGCCATCTGCAAGTTAGATTTGCTAAAGTGCTAAAGCGACCTTTCGTCCTTCGGCTTGCTTCCGTATTCCTCGTACTCCAACAATAGCTCTATCAACTTCTGAACAAGTGAGTTTCTTGATTACTCATCTCTTTCCCCACTTCCCCCCTGAGTAAACTGCATAGTAGTTATACTTGGGGTTTAGTTATTTGGTTTTGTCGGAAGTGATAAAAAACTAGGGTTTTCCCTCTTGTTGTCGTCGTTTTATTTTTGTACTGATACGGCTTGTTTGTTTGCATAGTGGCTCCCAAAATCAACCCGAACTTTATCAAAGCAAAATCTTGCAAGAAAATCGTTCCGTCGGTGGTGGTTGGGGCCAGTGAGGCGGTTTCAGCTAGTGAATCCTCCAAGCGTAAGGCGACTGCTGCCGGTGAATCTTCAAGTCAGATTCCCACAGTTTCTATTGATGCCATCCTTGCGCCTCCTTTGCCCGAAGTGATCGCTCGTCTTTCCCAGGAAGATGTTGATCACTCCGTTGCCGATGGTGCTGCCGACGCCCCTGCTGGTGAGACTGTTGGTGTACCCCCGAAAGAGACTCTTCGGGCATCTGAGGCAACTATGTTGGCGTCTGATGAAGGTGTGGTCCCAGCAGGTTCTGCTCCTATTTCCCATTCTAATGCTTGTTTGGCATCCTCCTCCTCTCCTTCCGAGTCGGAGGATTTTGCCACTAGGAAGCGCCGTCGGTTGACAAGTGATGCATCTCATCCTTCTCTTGGTGTAGCTCATCCTTCTCATCCTTCGCCTGAATTAGTGTCAAACGAGTTTGACAGAGCGTTAGAATGGTGTACTGCTGCTCGAATGACTTCTGAGAGCGCAGTTCTTTCCAAACTTCCGATGAAGTCTTTACGAAGTCACCTGGTGATGTAAGTCTTTCTTCATTATCCTCCCGATTTTGAAAAATTACTCTTCTCCGCTCCTTCTTAACTCGGAAGTTGTTTGCAGGAGTCTTGCTGGTAACTTCCACAACCAAGTGGAAGCAGTTTCTAGGCTCAGTAGGTTGAGCAATGAAGTTTCTAGGCTTCGGGAAATCTCTGAAGCTAAAGATGTTGAGATTGCTCGCCTTCGGAATCTAGCTTGGGAGGTGGCGGGAGAAAAAAAATTCGATGATCGGTCGTCTTCATCGGACTTGGATGATGCCGGGGAGAAGATCCGGCGATCGGAGCGAACAGTTGGAAAGTCGGGAGCTAAAGGATCTGAAACGTTACCCGAAAGGCAAGCTGTCGTTCCTTTGCCCGAATCCCTTCCAACCGATGTTCGCAGAGCTGCGTCTTCAAGTATTTACACAAGAAGCCCTTTGTTGATATGCTGAATGCTTATAACTTGCAAAGGCGTCTGGGATGGTGAGAACGAAGTATGGGAATCAATATTAAGGAAGGATCCTCATTTTGATACGACTCCCTACAGTGTTGTTTGCCATCCTGAAGTATTTACCGACCTGGGTATTCCTCCTCCCGACTGGACCAAGGATAAGATTGATCCTCCACCTTCCGATCCAGATATTATGCATTATCCGGAAAATTCTCCCGTTTATTCTCCCCTGGAAGAAGTCAATTATGACGAGCTTGTCTCGAATGCGAGTTTGGTCGAGGACCATACTTCTCCTGGACAAGCTGGACAAAGAGTATGAAATTGCGGAGGATTTTATGCATACCGAAATATTTTTTGTAATCCTCACTTCTTCTCTTCTTTTCCTTGAATCCACACCAATGGTTGACTCATATGTTTGTTCTAGCAAAGTCGCGTTGATCTTGTATAACTTCTTAACAGTCACCTATGATGACTTTCTTTTTTGACCAAAGATTGTATCCAGCTCTTGTAATTGTTTTGATACTGGCCTCTTTGGATCTTTTGAAGAAATAAGAAATTAACTTTATCTTGAACTTTGCTAGCCACTTGAATCGCTGTTGCATTAGGTCTTAGTTGTTTGAAACAATGCCTTTACTTAAGGATTTTCGGAGAAATACAATAAGTCTGAGAAGGAACTCACTCGGATTTTAAACCGATGCCTTTACTTAAGGATTTCCAGAGAAATACAATAAGTCTGAGAAGGAACTCACTCGGGTTTTAAACCGATGCCTTTACTTAAGGATAATTCAAAAATTCAATAAGTCTTGAAGGAACTTACTCGGGTTTCAAACTGATGCCTTGCAAAAGGAACTCACTCGGATTTTCATCCGATGCCTCGACTTAAGAAAATCCGAAAAAATTCCATAAGTGTTGAAGGACCCACACGAATTTTCATCCGATGCCTTATAGTTGGATCTTGTTCTTGAATGTGGTGTATGATGCCCCCCAATCAAAAGATAGTTTGTTGAAAGCCAAAAATTGCATTGATTGAGTTGAAAATGATTACATCGCGAACAAAATTGAAATCATCATCAAGGATAAAACTTTTTGAGATGCCTAGCATTCCACGAACGATCCAACTCTTTCTGGGTGTTGATATTCTTCAGCCTGTAAGCTCCTGAACCGACCGGTTTCACAACCATATAAGGTCCTTCCCAGGAAGGGTCCAATTTTCTTTGGTGACGCGGGTCGGAAGCTAGGGTGTTTCTCAACACCAAATCTCCGGCTAAGTACCGACGATTCTTCACTCGAGTATTATAATGAGACGCTATCCTTCTTTGATAATGTTGAGTTCATGCTATTGCCTTTGCCCGAACTTCGTCCAACAAATCAAGACTATCAAGCAGTCCTTGTTCATTTGCTTTTTCCTCGAACTCACGATCCCGTAATGTCCCCGCCATTATCTCCACTGGTGCCAATGCTTCGGATCCATATGCCAACCTGAATGGAGTTTCTCCTGTGGGTGTTCGAACCGTAGTTCTATAAGCCCACAGTACATTATGAAGTTCTTCGACCCAAGAAGCTTTGTCAGCTTCGAGTCTTCTCTTTATTCCTTCCAATAGCATTCGGTTAGTAACCTCTACTTGTCCATTGCTTTGGGGGTATGCCACTGAGGACATACGATGCTCGATCATATATGTTCCACGAGAATTGCTCAAATTGTGGACGATCGAACCGAGTACCATGGTCGGTGACGATAATCTTTGGAATCCCAAAGCGATATATGATTGATTCAAGCACGAATTTCTCCACTTTTTTCTCAGTAATTGCCGCCAGTGCACTGGCTTCTACCCATTTTGTGAAGTAATCAAATGCTACTATCAGATATTCCCGTCCGCCTGATGGCTTGGTGATTTTGCCCATGATATCAATTCCCCACATCGCAAAGGGAATGGGATTTAGAATTGAAGTCATAGTTTCCGCCGGGCGCTTCGATACTGTATCATGAATTTGACAGTTACCACATCGACGAACGTATTCCATAGCAGCCTCTTGGACCTTAGGCCAATATAACCCACGTCTCAGAATTTTGTGAGCCAGGGCTCGTCCACCCATGTGAGCTCCACAAATTCCTTCATGAACCTCAGCCAAAGCTGACTTTGCTTTTTCGGGGCCTATACATCTCATAAGGGGTCCAGCATAAGATCTTTTGTATAGTCTCCCATTCTGAATGACAAAGCTAATCAACCTTGCCTCTATTGGATCCTCAGGTAATTTGTCATCCCTTAGATACTCGATTATCGGATCCATCCAAAGAACGTTCGCTTCAATATAAGAAATTTCTTTCTCATGATAACTTGGAAAAGTTATCTCTTCAATGTAGACCGAAGGGTCTAGATTCTTTTCTTTGGCATTGGCTAGTCGGGATAGCTCATCTGCCACTGAATTTTCATTCCTCGAAATCTTAGATATCTTCAAATTCCGAAATTGGTTTTGAAATGCCTGCACTATCTCTTGATATTTCTGCAAGCGTGGTTCTTTAATACCATACTCCCCCTAGACTTGGTTGACTATAAGTTGAGAGTCACTATAAATAGTAACATCTGCAATAGATAATGCTTTTGACAACCGAAGTCCTGCTATCAGAGCCTCATATTCTGCTTCGTTATTACTTGCTTCAAATGCAAATCTCAAAGCATATCGAATAATAAATCTTGCTGGACTTTTTAATAGAATTCCAGCTCCTGCTCCATCTTTATTACTCAAACCATCCACATATACCTCCCAAGTGGTTGGTATAATGGGATCCTCAATGGTGGGTTCCACCGGTGCAGTAGTTTCTACTACAAAGTCGGCTAATGCCTAAGCTTTGATTGCAGTTCTGGGCTTATAGCTCACTTGGAACTCGCTGAGTTCAACCGACCAGGACACCATCCTTCCAGACAAATCAGGTTTATTAAGAACTTTACTAAGAGGAAAAGTTAGTAAAGTTGTAAATACCTCAATTGGATGAGCCTAAAAATATGGCCTTAGCTTCCTGGCGGCCATCATGAGAGCCAGAGCCTGCTTCTCACTCTGTGAATATCTTGTCTCCGCATCTAGCAACACGTGGCTTACATAGTAAATCGGCCACTTTTTTTTATCTTTTTCACGAACAAGTCTTGCACCGACCGATTTGAAAGGGACGTCGCTAGATATAGCTGTAATATTTCCCCCTTCTGCTGTGCCGGACGGGATCGGTGGTTGTCCAAGTGCTTCTTTTAATTCCTCGAAAGCTTTCGCGCACTCTTCGATCCATTTCGCTTCCTTACGCCCTTCAGATCTTTAAGAGCCTTGAAGAAAGGCAAACATTTTTCTCCAGACTTGGAGATGAATCGATTTAAAGCAGCAACTCTCCCTGTTAAACACTGCACATCCCGAACAGTTTTTGGGAGCCTCCATATCAATCGAGCTTGTATTTTGGCAGGGATTAGCCTCAATTCCCCTCTGTGATACCATGAAGCCCAAAAATTTGCCCGAGGAGACTCCAAAGGCACATTTTTCTGGGTTTAGCTTCATTTGATATTTCCGCAAGATCTTGAGAATACCTCGATCAAATCGTAATATGATTTGCTTTTGTAAAGCTTTTCACTAGCATGTCATCAACATAAGCTTCAACATTCTTTCCTATCAGCTCTTTGAAAATCTTGTTGACGGCCCTCTGATATGTTGCTCCTGCATTCTTCAGGCCAAAAGGCATGACCTTGTAATAATAGCTTTCACGATCAGTCATAAAAGCCGTATACTTCTCATCCTCCTTATTCATAAGGATCTGATTATACCCTGAGTAGGCATCCATGAAACTTAAAGTTTCATATCCTGCAATCGCATCTATCAAGAGGTCAATCCGAGGCAACGGGTAGCAATCTTTTGGGCAAGCTTTGTTAAGATCTGTGTAGTCTGTACATATCCTCCACTTCCCATTCGCCTTTTTTACCATTACCACGTTGGCCAACCAAGTTGGGCACTCAATTGGTTCTATGAAACCAGAATTCTTAAGTTTTTCAACTTTGCTTCGAACGGCTTCATATTTTTCAATGGAGAAATTTCTTCTTTTCTGTATCACTGGTTTCGCCTTAGGATCTATCCAGAGTTTGTGCTCTGCAATGGCCCGATCGATTCCGGGCATGTCCTCGATGAGACCATGCAAATACATCTTTATTCCGTTGAAGAAATAACTTCAACTCATCTTTAAATTCTTCCAAATTGTTCGGACCCAATATAAGTAATCTTTTTCTCATCCTCGGTACACAGCTGGATTTGTTCCAGCTTCTCCACTAGTTCGGGTCTTTGCATCTCTGTCTCTTCCCGATCATCTCAAACTTCTATGGGCAGGGCAGTTACCTTCCTCGGGCCCTCCTTGTCTTTTAAATAGGCAACGTAACACTGCCGAGAGATCTTCTGGTCAAAGGAGACTTGACCAATTCCCATATCAGTCGGGAATTTTATCTTCAGGTGCTTTGTCGAAACCATAGCACCTATCTTGGATAAAGATGGTCGCCCGAGGATCATATTATAAGCTGGCAGTTCCCGAACCACCAAAAAATTGATTCGGACGGTTGTTTCCTTAGGAAAACTTCCAATGGATAAATCCAACTGGACCGATCCTTCCGCCATTGCAGATGACCCTGCAAAACCATATAGATGTGTAGATGAAGGTTTCATCAAGTCCTGATCCACCTTCAATTTTTGATACACTTCGTTGGAAATTAGGTCAGCTGCAGACCCTGTATCAATCAAAACTCTATGCACTTCCCGTCGTGCAATCTCTACCTTGATGACTATAGCATCATCATGAGGTAAACAAACATCTCTTTCGTCTTCAACAGAATAAAGATGTATTTGCATGGTCTGCTGAGGACATGCCCGGAATCGATCGGGCCATTGCAGAGCACAAACTCTGGATAGATCCTAAGGCGAAACCAGGGAATACGAAAAGAAGAAATTTCTCCATTGAAAAATATGAAGCCGTTCGAAGCAAAATTGAAAAACTTAAGAATTCTGGTTTCATAGAACCAATTGAGTGCCCAACTTGGTTGGCCAACGTGGTAATGGTAAAAAAGGCGAATGGGAAGTGGAGGATGTGTACAGACTACACAGATCTTAACAAAGCTTGCCCAAAAGATTGCTACCCATTGCCTCGGATTGACCTCTTGATAGATGCGACTGCAGGATATGAAACTTTAAGTTTCATGGATGCCTACTCAGGGTATAATCAGATCCTTATGAATAAGGAGGATGAGAAGTATACGGCTTTCATGATTGATCGTGAAAGCTATTATTACAAGGTCATGCCTTTTGGCCTGAAGAATGCAGGAGCAACATATCAGAGGGCCGTCAACAAGATTTTCAAAGAGCTGATAGGAAAGAATGTTGAAGCTTATGTTGACGACATGCTAGTGAAAAGCTTTACAAAAGCAAATCATATTACAGATTTGACTAAGGTATTCTCAAGATCTTGGGAAATATCAAATGAAGCTAAACCCGAAAAAATGTGCCTTTGGAGTCTCCTCGAGCAAATTTTTGGGCTTCATGGTATCACGAGGGGAATTGAGGCTAATCCTGCCAAAATACAAGCTCGATTGATATGGAGGCTCCCAAAACTGTTCGGGATGTGCGGTGTTTAACAGGAGAGTTGTTGCTTTAAATCGATTCATCTCCAAGTCCGGAGAAAAATGTTTGCCTTTCTTCAAGGCTCTTAAAGATCCGAAGGGCGTAAGGAAGCGAAATGGACTGAAGAGTGCCGTAAAAGCTTTCGAGGAATTAAAAGAAGCACTTGGACAACCACCGATCCTGTCCGGACTCGAGAAGGGGGAAATATTACAGCTATATCTAGCGACGTCCCTTTCAGCGGTCGGTGCAGTACTTGTTCGTGAAAAAGATAAAAAACAAGGGCCGATTTACTATGTAAGCCACGTGTTGCTAGATGCGGAGACAAGATATTCACGGATTGAGAAGCAGGCTCTGGCTCTCATGATGGCCGCCAGGAAGCTAAGGCCATATTTTTAGGCTCATCCAATTGAGGTATTTACAACTTTACTAACTTTTCCTCTTAGTAAAGTTCTTAACAAACCTGATTTGTCTGGAAGGATGGTGTCCTGGTCGGTTGAACTCGAATGAGTTCCAAGTGAGCTTTAAGCCCGAATCGCAATCAAGGCTCGGGCATTAGCCGACTTTGTAGTAGAAACTACTCGTACCGGTGGAACCCACCATTGAGGATCCCATTATACCAACCACTTGGGAGGTATATGTGGATGGTTTGAGTAATAAAGATGGAGCAGGAGCTGGAATTCTATTAAAAAGTCCAGCAGGATTTTTTATTCGATATGCTTTGAGATTTGCATTTGAAGCAAGTAATAACGAAGCAAAATATGAGGCTCTGATAGCAGGACTTCGGTTGTCAAAAGCATTATCTATTGCAGATGTTACTATTTATAGTGACTCTCAACTTATAGTCAACCAAGTCTAGGGGGAGTATGGTATTAAAGAACCACGCTTGCAGAAATATCAAGAGATAGTGCAGGCATTTCAAAACCAATTCGGAATTTGAAGATATCTAAGATTTCGAGGAATGAAAATTCAGTGGCAGATGAGCTATCCCGACTAGCCAATGCCAAAGAAAAGAATCTAGACCCTTCGGTCTACATTGAAGAGATAACTTTTCCAAGTTATCATGAGAAAGAAATTTCTTATATTGAAGCAGAACGTTGCTGGATGGATCCGATAATCGAGTATCTAAGGGATGACAAATTACCTGAGGATCCAATAGAGGCAAGGTTGATTAGCTTTGTCATTCAGAATGGGAGACTATACAAAAGATCTTATGCTGGACCCCTTATGAGATGTATAGGCCCCGAAGGAGCAAAGTCAGCTTTGGCTGAGGTTCATGAAGGAATTTGTGGAGCTCACATGGGTGGACGAGCCCTGGCTCACAAAATTTTGAGACTTGGGTTATATTGGCCTAAGGTCCAAGAGGCTGCTATGGAATACGTTCGTCGATGTGGTAACTGTCAAATTCATGATACAGTATCGAAGCGCCCGGCGGAAACTATGACTTCAATTATAAATCCCATTCCCTTTGCGATGTGGGGAATTGATATCATGGGCAAAATCACCAAGCCATCAGGCGGACGGGAATATCTGATAGTAGCAATTGATTACTTCACAAAATGGGTAGAAGCCAGCAATCGGCGGCAATTACTGAGAAAAAAGTGGAGAAATTCGTGCTTGAATCAATCATATATCGCTTTGGGATTCCAAAGATTATCATCACTGACCATGGTACTCAGTTCGACTGTCCACAATTTGAGCAATTCTGTGGAACATATATGATCGAGAATCGTATGTCCTCAGTGGCATACCCCCAAAGCAATGGACAGGTAGAGGTTACTAACCGAATGCTATTGGAAGGAATAAAGAGAAGACTCGAAGCTCACAAAGCTTCTTGGGTCGAAGAACTTCATAATGTACTGTGGGCTTATAGAACTACGGTTCGAACACCCACAGGAGAAACTCCATTCAGGTTGGCATATGGATCCGAAGCATTGGCACCAATGGAGATAATGGCGGGGACATTACGGGATCGTGAGTTCGAGGAAAAAGCAAATGAACAAGGACTGCTTGATAGTCTTGATTTGTTGGACGAAGTTCGGGCAAAGGCAATAGCACGAGCTCAACATCAGTTGGAAGGGATTCGGGCAAAGGAACGACAGCTTGCCTTTCAGGTAACGTTTCAGATCCTTTAGCTCCTGACTTTCCAACTGTTCGCTCCAGTCGCCGGATCTTCTCCCCGGCATCATCCAAGTCCGACTGAAGACGACCGATCATCGAATTTTTTTCTCCTGCCACCTCCCAAGCTAGATTCCGAAGGCGAGCAATCTCAACATCTTTAGCTTCAGAGATTTCCCGAAGCCTAGAAACTTCATTGCTCAACCTACTGAGCCTAGAAACTGCTTCCACTTGGTTGTGGAAGTTACCAGCAAGACTCCTGCAAACAACTTCCGAGTTAAGAAGGAGCAGAAGAGTAATTTTTCAAAATCAGAGGATAATGAAGAAAGACTTACATCACTAGTGACTTCGTAAAGACTTCATCTGGAAGTTTGGAAAGAACTGCGCTCTCAGAAGTCATTCGAGCGAGCGGTACACCATTCCAACGCTCTGTCAAACTCGTTTGACACTAATTCAGGCGAAGGATGAGAAGGATGAGCTACACCAAGAGAAGGATGAGCTGCATCACTTGTCAACCGACAGCGCTTCCTAGTGGCAAAATCCTCCGACTCGGAAGGAGAGGAGGAGGATGCCAAACAAGCATTAGAATGGGAAATAGGAGCAGAACCTGCTGGGACCACACCTTCATCAGAGGCCAACATAGTTGCCTCAGATGCCCGAAGAGTCTCTTTCGGGGGTACACCAACAGTCTCACCAAGAGGGGCGTCGGCAGCACCATCGGCAATGGAGTGATCAAGATCTTCCTAGGAAAGACGAGCGATCACTTCGGGCAAAGGAGGGGCAGGGATGGCATCAATAGAAACTGTGGGAATCTGACTTGAAGATTCACCGGCAGCAGTCGCCTTACGCTTGGAGGATTCACTAGCTGAAACCACCTCACTGGCCCCAACCACCACCGACGGAACGATTTTCTTGCAAGATTTTGCTTTGATAAAGTTCGGGTTGATCTTGGGAGCCACTATGCAAACAAACAAGCCATATCAGTACAGAAATAAAACGACGACAACAAGAGGGAAAACCCTAGTTTTTTATCACTTCCGACAAAACCAAATAACTAAACCCCAAGTATAACTACTGTGCAGTTTACTCAGGGGGGAAGTGGGGAAAGAGATGAGTAATCAAGAAACTCACTTGTTCAGAAGCTGATAGAGCTATTGTTGGAGTACGAGGAATACGGAAGCAAGCCGAAGGACGAAAGGTCGCTTTAGCACTTTAGCAAATCTAACTTGCAGATGGCAGGATAGATGGAGAGTGCCCACGAAGGCTTTAAATAGCCTCAGGTACTAAGACGACGGTTGAAGGCTAAGGACAACCGACGACCTAGATCGAAATGATGCTTCGAAATCGGCAAAAAGCAAGATCAACGGTCGGAGGGATGCCACATGGAAACATGTGGAAACGAGCAACTGATGCAGAGATACCTCCAATCGTCGCACCGCCATTAAAATAATGGATGTATTTCCGATTCATTGGAAACAGTGAATGGTATACAAAAGCAAGAAAACGTTTGAACTTCGCAGAAGGGAAACGTGCGGACTTTGCAATAAATGAAGTAGTGGGGAAGGTTAATGCATCTTTCCGAAATGCATCTTCACAATATTTCTACAAGATTATTATTCGGCGAGGAATGTAAAGTTAAGTGATAAGTTTTATCATTAATACTTTGATATTCAAGGCAAGATTTCGGCAGGAGACGGGGAAATATAAAGGCCAACATGAAAAAGAAATGTCTATTCATTAAAAAGAGGGTAAATCTTTACAAAAAGATAACTCCCTAAGCCTTTTCTTCGTTGTTGCCCGAGGGACCCTGGTCAGGAGGACTCTTCTCAGGATCATGAGAAGAGCCTTCCTCAAGATTGGCATCAGCTGAGTCCTCTACAGCAGCAACTTGAGACTCGGCTTGTGATTTCTCCTCTGGAAGTGCCGGCTCGTCAGCCAGGTATGCCTCATATTGAGGGTCAGCTGGAAAATGATCATCTTCTTCTTGAGCCCAGTCCGGGAGATCCATACCAACTTTCCCGAAGACCTCTTTGTGGCACACCTCACGAAAGGGAGCAGTGTCGAAGGCAGGGATTGATCCGAGAATTCGCTCCCAAACGTCGTTCTGCCCCAAGCGATAAGCTTGAATGTTGTAGATACCTAGCAGCTCGGAGAAAGGTACGCTGTTCAGGTATTTCCGAACACACTCCTTCCGAAGCTCTGGCTTTATATGCTCGGGCTTGCTAGGGATCGCCAACTTCAGATGTTCTTCGAGCTCCCTACTTTTGAATTCAAGCCTGTCACCAAACAACGTGGCAACTGCTTTTTGCTTCCTGGCCTCGCGCTCGGCAGCAGCGGCACGAATCTTCGAAGCTTCGAGGGCCTCCTTGAGGGAGATCACTTCTTCCTCATGCTTTTTCTGCAGCTCCATGGCAGTTGCAGTCAGCTGGTCTATTTCAGAATTGGCCTTGGCCAAATTCTCTTCAAAGGTTTGCAGCAAGGAGCTGGTGCGACCAACCTGGCTCAATGCTTCCATGTGTTGATAAAAGCTCAACACAGCATTCCTAGGAAGGCGGAAAATATCAGAAGAAGTCATAAGAAATTATGAAAAAATAAGTAAGCAAGAAGACCGGTACCTTGTAGATTGACTAACAAGGGAGGTGTCATCCAGGGCTTCAAATTCTCGGCGATCGAAGGAGCAAGACCGAGGGAGCTCCATTCTCAGCTTTCTCGGGATCCCAAGTCACCCCGTCGGTCGGCCTTCGGGGTCCACCGGGGGTGAAGACCTCCTCACAATCTGTTGAAGCTTTGGATTTTTTATTGGAAGAAGCATCAATTGTGTCATGCCTCCTTTTGGTTCGGGCGGAGGAAGAGATATTGGACCTCTCAACCATCGGTTTTTTCCCTTTACTTGAAGCATCAGCCACGGGCCTGATATTCCTGATACCCCTATAAGAGGGGTCGGGAGAGGGAACAGAAGCCTCTTGATCTACGGTCAAGGCTCTGGGTGATCGTTGCTCGGCTGTCACAACTGCCCTAGCGGCCTTCACCCGCAGGCTCTCAGGGTTCATTCTTGGAGGCACTGCAAAGAAGAATGACAAGAGTCAGAATTAAAGACATATCACTTCAAGAAAATTAAAAGATGGTGGTTAGAAGCTCACAATGAGCCAAGCCCCAGTACTGAAGGATGGAGTTATACTCCACTTCAAGTCCATGTATCTCTTGATACCATGAAATGGATTTGATCTTCCTGACGGCCGCCTCGTCTTCTCTGGATAAGGGGAGGCCTCGGTTATTCTCGGAAGAAGAAGTACACCTCCTCCAGGCGGTTGGGAAGTTAAGATCTGATGGAGGCGCTCGACAGAAAAAGCATCGTTCGCGCCATCTTTTGTGGTTAGAAGGGCAAGTTCCTTTGACAAGGATGTTGCCCCTCCAATCAAGTTCAGCCTTATTGCGTTTGGACAGAAAAACCCATCCGGGAGGATGGGAGATAGAAAGAACATGAAAATGTAGAAAGAGAGAAAGAGATGGAGTAATGCCAAGTTCAAAACACAAACCCAAGAAGCCGACGATGAGACGCCAGCTATTGGGGAGGAGCATTCCGGGACAAATATTCCAATGATTCAGAATTGCGGAGAACAAAGGATTAAAAAAGGGAAAGCGAACCCCGCTTTCTAGTGCATCTATATACAGAGAAAATTCACCCGAAAGGGTTGAATCAACCCTCTCATCAAGGTGGGGAGCCCTAACCTGATAAGAGGAGGGAAAATCAAAATTTTGGATAGCTGAAAGAAGGGTTTCCTCATTATAAATGGAGGGAACAGAGCCAGGTCCACCATCGGACCCGGAAGTTTGAGGCTGCCTAGAAGACTCGACAATCTTGGAAGATCCAGACTCGAGAAGGACAGGAGAAGTTTCGGTTTTTCTTTCTAAACCTTTTTGAGAAACTTCAGCAAACTCGCGCCAGAGGACAGTTAGGGTTTTGTTATCATTATCCGACTGTTCGGGAGCAAGAGAAGCAAAAGCCTCACTGCTATTACCAACACTGGGTACCAGAGAAGCCCTATCGTCCGCCATTACTTGTTTCATAGAACTACAAAAAGAAAAAGACCAAGAAACTTACCGATTCAGTGAGGCGGAAGCTTGAGAGCAAGAAGGCGCGAAGCAGACAACAAAGGTTCAAATTCCAGACAGGAAGAATGAAACCTACGAAGACAACGAACCGCTTTTAAAACTCTCGCACGAGTGTTCGGGAATCTGAACGATCGAGATTGATTCAAAATCAACGATCAAGATTGAAAGACGTTTTGAAAGTTTGAACTCACGAATCCGAAATAGGCGTTCGAAAACCGTCGCTTGGATGACGTGAGCCACGACAGATCAACTGCAAGGAGATACGTGGCCTTACACTCACAACGCTCGAGGAAAAGTGACCACCGCATTAAATGTGATATGACATTTAATGAAGCACGTAGAGATTATCACCTGACGACGAACCCAGTTAAAAACCAAGCCCTCGGGATTGACCGAACGCTTGGTCTGGGGGGCTCGTGATACGGAGAGATTATGATCAGACCGGGTTCATACCTGGTCCGACCCTCGACCCCGGTCGAGAAGGAGAGAACCGACTCGCTCCCGAGCGAACCGGATCCAGAAGATGGCTTGCTGAAGAAGAAAGCTTATTCGGCTGCAAGCATGCCCTAATCCTACTTATGGATTAGGGTAATCACCCTAATGATGGCAGACTCGAATTGACGGCTGCGGATAATCATTATCGAAGAGATAATCATCACATAACCTAAAGGTTATCTTAGGAGTTCTCTACTAGTCCAAACTAGTAGAAATCTATTGCTCAACGGATCTAACTGTTAAGATCCAACGACTACCCGAAGAAGGCTCAAGTGCATCCAACGAAGGAGATTCGAAGGTACACTCTATATAAACCTCACTACCATACAAGGTGAGGGGATGGAAAAGAATACTATCTGAGACTCAGGTTCAGATACATACTGATAGACCAAAACTATCACCGATCTGCTATCTAGATCACCTTTCCCAGTTCTTCATTCCTTAGCTCTGTGCTTCTAGCAGAGCCGTTTGTGATTAAGTTCATCAACTGACTTAGCCTTCGGAGGTGGACTCCCGACCCCAGCGGTCGGGCCACATCTGATGCTTTCGTTTTGCAGATCATCATGAGGATATCTAAGGGCTGAGCAGATTTTGGACGCATCACCATGATATCTAATAAATCAATTGAAGAGGATAACCTCTCAGCAATAAATTCAAGATGGCTTTCACCATGCTTGCACTAATCACTAAGTATTTCAACCACAGCTACTGTCCACTCATTTACACCACCATCTGCAGTAAGTAATTTATCTTTCCAGAAACTCAAAAGATTATCAAGAACTAGCCCATCAAAGGTTTCCATCTTCTCATCCAGAGATTGGACTTCTTCTATTCTTTGACGCTTGGAACAAGAACCCATGTCTTATACCTTAAATAATCTGTTTTAAGATTGTTAGCCGAAATTGATAATATAATGAGGGGAATAAAGAATTAAGAGAAGATCCGGAAAGACAAAACTTGAACCGAAAAAGAAGAGTAAAGGAAAACCGTCGAGGCGCGTCAAACGCTTTCTTAAAACAGATTCGTCCCCTCCACAATGTGCTTGAGGATTCAACGGACGTCTGTCTCCTAGGATACAACGACGAACAACGATGTACTTAGCACAAAGTATATCGCAACGACGAACTTGACAAATGCCTTCCTTCTATCACCACACGATTCAAACACGAAACCAAACTTAAAGCCAAACTCAAATCGTCGACAACACAACAAATCGTTTTTTTAAGAAGACCCTTAAAACACACTTAGCATTCTTCTTAAATCATAAAAGAAAACACAACACAACAACCATCTTCACCAAGGAGGAATCCCTATTTATAGATGAGATCAATGTCTCATAAACTAGCTTGAAAGATGAAAAGCCATAGTCACTTATTACCAAACTTAATGAAAAAAGTTATGAGAAATGAAAAGCTTTAGACTTTAATAACAAGTTAGGTGGTGAGAAGTTTCTTGGGAAATCAAGAGTCCCATAAATCCTCCATTAATCATCCTAGGGAAATGAGAAGTTTGTTGTTAGGAAATAAAAGGTCTCATAACCTCCATTCATGAATTCTCCTTGGGAGATGAAACACCCAATTGTCCATAGGTATTCCCATAACCCTTCATTCATGACCTCTCTTAGTGCAATGAATCACTAAATAGTCCATTGGTATTCCATGCACATATTTCCACAAATTCATTTATTTCCACAAACTCTCCATATGAATGATTTTCATTTACATTCACTCATGCTCAAAGAGCATATTCCAACACATTCATGGATCCTGTGTCTTACGCTTTTTTATGGGTCTTACACCTCATGATCTTAGACTCAGAAGTCAAAAAATAAGAACCTTTATCTTCCATTACAACTAAAATTCTTCAGCATGCATAATTATTATTCCAACCTTTTTCATAACCTGATTTGTCTCAACTTGTAGGGTTTTTCTTAGGCTTGAAATATAGACCCAGATATTTTTGTTCCATTTCAATACATCCTAAGCTAGGTTTAGAGGATGGATTAAGACCTGGGCATTTTGGCATTGAGTTAAGGTTAGGGTTTAATGTTTAGTTTCAACAAATGTAATCATTTCTGATTCAAGATTTTAATCTTAATTTCTCTGCCACTCACGTCAAGGATGGCCGAAGGGTACACTTTTTCAAGGGTTAGGTTAAAGGCGTGGGAACTGAACTATGTCATGATCATCCAAGACGCAACCTGACCCTCTTACAGCCATGGTTCATTTCTATTGGAACTTCTGGAATTCAATTATATATGAAACAAAAATGCATGGTTCCCTTTCACAAGGCTGACAATGTGAATGTGAATGTGAATTATAACAATTATTTACTCTTAGAAAACTATAGATTAGACAAAGATTAAGAACTTTGTAGACAATTGACACATCAGCAAGTAAAAGGTAGAAAGAAAAAAGTTCCTGGCGTGGCATGGTTTTCTTTTTAGAGGACACGCAGTAATCCAAAGCCATAAGTTCTCCAGACCTATAGTAGAGTTCTCTAAAGTCCAGAAACAAAGAGATGTATATGATATAAACTTTACATATCTATATATGCAACCATACTTAAACTTAATGATGGTGCTAATTTAGTAAAATTCTATCTGAAACCCCTAGTTACCTCAAACACTCAAGAAAATAAAGCATTATAGTACAAAAATTTAATGTGATTCACACACTAATGTGACTCACACACTAATGTGACATGTATATTTATGTTAAGCAAAAGATGCTTAAATATGTTATAGGAAAGAGTTACGATAGATATTTCTAAAAGATCATTGAAAACCATAATTGTGAAATTTCATCTGAAAATCCCAATTCGAAAACCGACTTGACAAGATAAGAATGTAACTTTTCATACATCTGATTCTATTGTACTATACTACCATATACCCAACATGAATAGTGATGAAATGGAGATCTCAAAGGAAGAATTCATTGAAATCACCATAAACAAAGTATATTGGAGTGGGACGACACAAGAGTTGGAGACATAATATATCCTCCTCAGGAAAAACCCATTAAAAGTGGTGTGCTATGCATGTAAAAAGAACATTCATAATTACTTTCTCTTCCAATGACTAGTGTTTAACTTATTCCAGTCCAACTAATGTCTCTAGGTTCATGGACTAATACCTTAATGATCGAATTAGGTTAACATATGAGGGAACCTAGGCTTTGTAGGCTACTTAATGTTTCTTATTTCTTAGGTAGTGGCTGCTTATTGTCTAATACATAGTAGTCCTTAGTTTCCATTCATGAGACAAGAGTAAGTAGTTCTCAAGTAGTGAGATTTGAATGATGTAAAATTTGTGATACAAAATTGAATCAATTCTGCTAAAAGTGCTTATATATGGTGGCTTTAGAGACAATTGAGTAGGGATTACAAGAGGGAGAGTGGGTTGAAGCAGAATCCAGACACAGTAATTAGTTGATCATGACATTTCAAGGTTGAATGTGGGCTTAAGCACATACAAATCATATCTTCCAATGAAAGAGGACCAATGTCTCCAACTCAATTCGACATCATGAGTAGATTTAGAATAGATATCAGACAGAAGAAGGGTATTGATCGTGATTAATGCACAGGAAATTTTTTCAAATCAATCAATCAAAGATAGAAAGAATATCTTCCTCTCACATAAATCATAAGATCTCCCCATTGGAATCTATACCAAACTTTGACCCCATGACATCCTTAAAATCTTTACCAAAAAAAAAAAAAAAAAATATCCTTAAAATGGTAAGAAGACTGCCCTTCCTACGCTTGCACCCACCCACCCTTGAGTACTGCAACACCTTCTCGTGTCCTACAGGATATATTAACTAGCTTGCATACACTGGCTAGAGATGCAAGGAAATTTTCTAGAACTCCTCACTCATCCACCTGGGTGCGAAACCTGGCCAGTTTGTTGGTAACTGCAATGTCCAATTCAGCATCACGCTCAACAATCTCTTTCAATTCTTCATCCGGGTGGAAACATCATGTCCAACCCTTAAACTTCCTCCTCAATCAAAAATCAATACCTTTGGGCATATGCCACTTTCCTTAACAGAGATCTTTCGATCACTCTGTGGCCTCTTGGACTTCTTGACACGCTTTTTAATTGTCTTCTTTGTGAGTAGAGGAACAGCCATGGCTTTATATTAAGGTTTCTGCCAAAACTTCCATTGCCCTTGGTTTCATGCATCAAATTTCCCCCCCCCCCCTCTCTACTTAATCTAGAGCATTAAATTACCCCTCAAGAACACTCAAAGAGACAACCAAATACTGTTCAACAGTCATAGTTCCTCACCCCATTGTCTTTATTTCTTCTTCTAGTCTTTTCTTCTTATTCTTCTCTCTCTGTCTTTCTCTTAGATATGGGTAGAAGTAGTAGAAGTGTTAAGAGTTGTTTCATAGTGATATTCTTTGTAAAATATTTATTGTTGATGATAGAGAAGAAGCAAAGGAGGAGATCATCTCATCATTCATTTCGAGAGAAACTTAGATCTCTTGAAATCTTCAAGAGGCTTTGTTTCGACAATGAATCCATTAACATGGCTTCTACTGATTTTGGCAAACTTAATAGAGTGATCCCTACTGCCGTTCTCTATCCATTATCTGAGGTTGATATCGTGACCCTCATAAAATCCTCATATGGTTCTTCTTCTCCTTTTACCATTGCGGCAAGGGGTCAGGGTCATTCAATCTGTGGACAAGCCATGGCTCAAGATGGTGTTGTAGTAGATATGAGAACTCTGAACATTTTAACTGATGAGAAAGAGAAACACGATGGAAATGGATTCAGTGAAAGAATTAGTCTTTCTGGGTTAGGTTCTTATGTTGATGTGGGTGGAGAGCAGTTGTGGATAGAGGTGTTGAACTCAACCCTGGAGCGTGGAGTTGCACCCACATCATGGACAGATTATTTGTATATCACCGTGGGGGGAACCCTTTCTAATGCCGGCATCGGTGGCCAAAGCTTCCGTCATGGCCCTCAGATCAGCAACGTCTATGAGATGGACATTGTTACTGGTACAAAATTACCTATATGTATTGTAATTATAATTTTAACCTAGCAGATCTAAGAAATATTTATTTGTTTTAGTGACTGTATTACCATGAATGTGCAGGGCGAGGCGAGGCGGTGACCTGCTCTAGAAACTTTAATTCAGATTTGTTTTATGGGGTACTGGGAGGATTTGGCCAGTTTGGGATCATCTCAAGAGCAAGAATTGCCCTAGAGCCGGCTCCAACTAGGGTAATTAATAATACATGCATGTACATACAAACATTTAGAAGGCTCCAAACTATCAAATTTTCTCTCTTTTTGGTAAAGAGGGTTTTTAAGAGGAAATTAATTACTCACTTGTGTTTGATTTATGATGTTTGCAGGTGAAGTGGGTACGTATGCTTTACCTTGATTTCTCTAGTTTCACAAGAGACCAGGAACATCTCATCACACTCAATGGAGGAGATCAAGCCGGGAAGTATAACGGTCTGGACTACGTGGAAGGTTCTCTTATTATGAATCAGAGTCCTGCAAAAAATTGGAGATCTTCATTCTTCTCCCCCACTGATCATTCCAAGATCACTTCCTTAGCAACCCAACATGGCATGCTTTACTGCATTGAAGTGGCCAAGTATTATGACCATCTCTCTGTCGATACTATTGATAGGGTGTGTGATGATCTGTCACGACGAAGATTTGTTAGTTCATTCGTAATCTCTTCTTGAATTGAGTGATTGATCCTGGTAATTTTTCTTGTTCAGAAACTACAAATGTTACTTGAAGGGTTGAACTTCATCCCTTGTTTCATCTTCGCCAAAGATGTTTCCTATGTAGATTTCCTGAATAGGGTTCGAAGAGGAGAACTAGAGCTTCGTTCAAAAGGACTTTGGGACATCCCTCACCCATGGCTTAATCTCTTTGTACCCAAGTCTCAAATCTTGGATTTTGATGCAGGTGTTTTCAAGGGTATTCTTCAACAAAACCTGAATGCCAATGGACCCATTCTTGTTTACCCCATGATTAAAAGCAAGTGAGTACTGCAGAATTAATTGTTGACGAACACCATCCATAAATTTGCATATATGTAACTGATTATCAGAAACTATATTTTCATTTGCAGGTGGGATGATAAGATGTCAGCAATTACACCAGATGAAGATATCTTCTACTCTATTGGGCTATTGAGATCTTGTAGTCTAAGTAGGAGTGAAGAACATAGTTTAGAGTTGGAGAACCAGAACAAGAAAATAATGGAGTTTTGTAAAGATGCAGGGATTAAAGTGAAGCAATATCTTCCCAATTACAGGACCAGGAAAGAGTGGATGAATCATTTTGGCCCAAAATGGGATTTGTTCAAAGAAAGGAAGAACAAGTTTGATCCATTAGCCATACTGTCTCCGGGTCAAAAAATCTTTAACTTCTAAGGCTAAGAACACAGAATCCATGAATATTTCTCTTCAGGATTTATGGATCAATTCTAGTAGTATTAGGTCTCTTCTATGTCAATTCACAAGCATAAAAGTAGTTGAAAATATATGTATTCTCCCGAATCTATATATAATATGGATTTTGGTTATGATTGTAGATTCGACTTCTTAACAGGTTCATGTATTCAGATTCATTCAAGTTTGGCAAGGCAGGCCAAAAGCGAGTCTGGTCATGATATGGAAAAAAAAAGTCCTATTGAAAATACCTTGGGCTTTAGGTGTACCCAGATCCGAGCTGAATTTGAGCCACATATAAGGTCGATTGGATCTTGGGACAGATTTGGAACCAGAAGCATGTCCATCAGTAGGATATATTCGGATTTGAGTTCGAGCATCGATTAATACACAATCGGGTCGGATTGGGTTCAGGTTTTCCGATCTGATCTAGTTTCTGCCGTGTTACCTTGTCAAGAGGGGAAGTGCAAATCAAGTGGGCTGGGCCAGATTGGTCCACAGATGCTTCACCCAAACGGGTAAGCAAGAGGCATGCAACCTTAGCCCAGTCAATCCAAGGTCAGCTCATCCTAGGCAAGGTCCAGGTTGAAAATCTCAACCTAGAGTAGTCATAACTAAATACTGAATTCAGGCAAAAAAACAATTCAATTCAATGCTAGCTGATCTCCCATGTCAATGCCACTGCATCAATAGAATTCAACACGAACAGCTTCATCTTTTAGCATGTCAAATTATGATTGGGATTGCCCTGTTCAGCTAACATTTTAAATCTTGGCAAACATGATGCAGCAGTAAGATCCATGATCAGATAATCAGAAACTTCTAAAAAGTTTTCTACTGAAGGGATCTAGTTACAATGATCATGTTTTAGCATTTTAAGTCATTTATTAGGATTAGAGCGATCAATCACACACAATCAAATAGAAAACAAGGAAGAAAGAGACAAGGATTTTACCCTGGTTCACCTCAATATGAGGCTATGTCCAGCATTAGGTTTTTCACTAGATTCAATGTTCGATTACAAGAGAATATATATAAATGCTTAGAAACCCTAAGCTAGAACGATTCATGGGCCCAAGCAAGCGGGACCCCGTGTCCATCGGCAACACAATGTGAAGCAGGAGGGATACTCAACAATCTCCCACTTTGTGAAGTCTTCTCATGCTTCCTCAAACCCAAAGCAGTTGTGCACCATTCAAACTTCTTAGAACTCACTACTTTGGTAAGAAAATCAGCACTATTTACTTTTGTATCAATTTTCGCCAGCATCACAACCTTTTGTTCTATCTTCTCTCTAATAAAATGGTATTGTATGTTAATATGCTTGGTCCTTGCATGAAAACCTGGGTTTTTGGCCAAGAATATTGCACTCTGACTATCACACCCAACTATTACTCAACCATGTGTAAAACCAAGCTCTTTACACAACCTACGCAGCCAAATCACTTCCTTGGCAACGTGTGTCAATGCCATGTACTCTACCTTTGTAGTAGATAAGGCAACTGTGCTTTGCCTCTTACTCATCCAACTGACAGCTCCGCCAAATAAAGAAACAACATATCCACTAGTAGATCTTCTACTATCAATATAACCTCCCAGTCAGCATCCACAAAGCACTGTAGCTCTAATGGTGGTTGACCTTTTGAGTTCTTCAGGCCTTCATAGCATAATAAAAATCAGATGTACTGCAAAGATAGCAAAACACAAGCTTCACTACCATCCAATGCTCTTTCCCTGGTAGACATATATCTATTCAATACTCCCACTGCTTGGGCAATATATGGACGACTACAAATCATGGCATACATCAAACTCCCAACAACACTTGCATAGGGAATTGATGCCATCTCTTCTTCCTCCTTTTCAGTCTTGGGGCACTAGAGAGCTGATAACTTACAACCTGTAGGCATGGGAGTTTTCACTGACTTGCAATCTGACATATTGAATTTCTTTAGAACATTTTCAATATATTGCTTTTGACTCAACCACAACCTTTCTTTTCCACAGTCCCTCTTAATCTGCGTCCCCAAAATTAGATTTGTTGGGCCTAAATCTTTCATCTCAAACTGCTCTACTAGCAGTCCTTTAACTGTGCCAATCATCTTCAATTGTTCCCAACAAGCAACATATCATCTACATTCAAGGTTCGAATAACAAAATTACCTTCTAACCTTTTTACATAGCACACAACGATCCGCATCACAATGATCAAACCCAAGCTTCAAGAAATATGAGTCGGATTTTTGGTACCAGATCCTGGGAGATTGTTTCAAGCCATACAAAGACTTATTTAACTTGCACACTAAGTCTTCATTTCCTCTTACCACAAACCCCCCTAGCTGCTTCATGTAGATATCTTCCACCAAATCACCATGGAGGAATGCAATCTTTACATCCAGTTGCTCCACCTCCAAATTATATGCAGCTGCTACAGATAGAACAAGTCGTATGTAATTGAATTTTGCAACAAGGGAAAATACCTCACCATAATCAACTCCTTCTATTTGAGAGTATCCCTTTGCAACAAACCGAGTTTTGTACTGTTCTATCTCCCCATTTGCACCAGCATTTTTTTTTAAAACCCACTTGCATCCAATCGCCTTGCGATCTGCAGGTAGTCTCACCAAACTCCAAGTTTTGTTTTGATTTAGGGAGTTCATCTCATCTTTCATAGCCTCCTCGCACTGTTTGGAATCATCCAAGCTTCTAGCTTGCTTTACTGTGCTTGGATTGTCACCTATGACAATCAGAGCATAATTATCATTACTGGCATGAAGGATATAGTTATCAAGTGTATTAGGTTTACCTCTCAGATGGTCTTCTCTCCCTCGTGGATCTCCTTAACACTAGACTAGATGCTGCTTCAACCTCAGTCTCAACCTCAATTTCAGAATCTATATCCTTTGTCTCATCAGGTTCGATAGATTCAAAATCTAAATTTTCTGCTTCACTTTCTGTGCTAACTAACTGTTCTTCAAAACCCACATCTAACATCACTGTCTGTGGCCTTTCTGGAGCATATGAAAAAATCTTATTCAAATTTGATTATCTGAACACAACATCTCCGCTGTAAGAGATACGTCTAGTTTTTGGATTCCACAACTTATTTCCCTTTGTACCATCCTTGTACCCAACAAAGATGCACTTCTTTGACTTCCTATCAAACTTGTTCCTTTTCTCCTTTGTCACGAGCACATATGCCTCACAACCAAACACTCTGAGATGAGAAATATTTGGCCTCTTCCCAAACAGTGCTTCAAACGGGGCAAAGCTGATGTAGGGGACCTATTTTTGAGATAACATGCTTCTACTCCAATTTAATTAGAATCAATCAAGTGAACATATAATCAACCCAAAGAGAATGACAAAAAAGTCATTGCTAGAATGTAATTTCTAATTTTTTAAATAAGAATCTTATTTTTAAATTAGGAAGGGGCCAAAACTATTGGTATTATTAGTTAAAAAAAATTAATTAAAATTATACTAGTCTATGTTCTAAGGTAAATGTTATTTATATTTCTACTTTCTTCTAGGTAAAAATAATTGGGTTTTAACCCAATATAATAGATACTTACATTTTTAGAATGATTTTTGTCTTTTAAATATATTCTATTGAGAATGACTACTAGGAGTGCGACTAATATTTTGATTTGTTTGTAACATTAATATTAAAAAACAAATCATAAAAGGCCACTAATAATTTGTCTATATATATATATAAATACCAGCTAAAAAATTCACGTGCAAATGCAAGTCACTCTTTGTGCAAATGAAGAAGCGATAGGAGAAGACATTTGAATGGTATTCTTTTTTTTTTTTTTGGGGGGGGGGGGGGTTGGGGGTTAAAAGGTATAGTTTAGTTATAGTTGTTTATATATTTACTAAATAGTTAAAATTGTTGACTTGAAATTAGGAAGAGAACTTTTAAGACTACAAGGCTTGATCTCAAAAAGAAAGTCTATCTAAATTCTATAACAATTGAATGATACATAAATATGATAAGGTGAAAGCTGAAAGCTGAATAGTTCCACCATGTAACTTGAATTGATCTCTGAAGGACTTCAACTTGTACTTGAGTGTATACTCCAAAGCTCGAGACAATATCGACTCCATATCCCAACTTCTACAAACTCATAGAACTCTAATAGCTCTAGTTGAAATCGACAAACAGTTCGACCTGTAGATCCACGTAGAATGTCATTGAGAAACCAAAAAATAAAATCATCATTTCATTTGGTTTGTAGTTTTTCTGGTGATTTGAGGAGGGAATGAGAAGATTGTGGAAGAGTTGTTCCTGAAGATCGTAGAAGATACACAATAGAAATATTAATGATTTATTTGACTATAAAAAGGATTTTCTATAAGCTCCATTAATTTCCTAAGAAATATTTGGTATCTTTTATAAGTTATTCTATTTCAATTATTTTATTATTTAATTCTTTATATTTATTTTCAGATTTTAAATTATGAGTTTCTAAGTTTTTTTTATTGAGGTTTTCAATGCTCTGCTTTATTATTCAGTCATTGTAATAATTTATAAATTTATAATTCTATAGGTTTGGTTCTATGATATTCAAGGCTATTTATTAATTGGTTTATATCTTTCTTATTAAGTAAATTTTGAATATTTAATCTTATTATTTTATTATGAATTTTTTTAATTTCTTTTTGTTGGTAATCTTGGTTTTCTCTCATTTTTCTTATTTCTTTATTTTTAATAATTTCATATTCTACTATGTCTAGTAGTTGTTTATTTATGTGTTTTAAATATTTTTCGGTGAATACCATTAAGATGTTGGTTTTCACTATGTAATATATGTTTATTATTTTCTTTATCAAATCTATATTCTAAAGTTATCACAAGTTGTTTTTGTGATTTGATTTTTAAATTTAAATATTCTAATTTAACTAGATCCTAATGTGCTGGCATTATTTAATTTTTCATTTAAATATCTTATTTTTACACATATGATTATTCATTGTCATGTACTTTGTTAAATAGAATAGGGTAAATATCACTTACCTCCCCTCTTAGCTGGACAAATAGCATTTACACCCCCTCTTAGTTGGATAATATCACTTACCTCCCCTTTTACCTAGCAAATATATCAAACACCTCTCCTCTGTTAACTTTCTCGGTTAAATTTAACTTTTACCGTTAAATATTTTTCCAAAACCCCAAATTACCCTTGACTAAAAATACTTTTTTATTTTAAACCCTAAATTATCGTAATCACCCTAACAGTTAAACTATTAAATTACTCTCAATTAAAATAATTATTAAAAACCAAAACATCATAGTTAAAACTTAAATTATCTTTAATTATTAAAAGCCCAACATACCCTTTTTTTAGTTCTTTTTTATCAAATTAAAAAAACACGTACTACCATCAAGTGAAATTAAAAAAAAAAAAAAAAAGTATTTTGATAAAATTAAACACCTACTAATATTTTGGATTTTTTTTAATTGTTTGATAAATTTAAAAAAAAAAGAAAAAAAAGAGTATGTTGGGTTTTTACAATTAAAGATAAATTGGGTTTTAACTATGGTGTTTAAAATTTTAACCAAGGGTAGTTTGGGGTTTTGGAAAAATATTTAACGGTAAAAGTTAAATTTAACCGAGAAAGTTAACAGAGGGAAGGTGTTTGATATATTTGCCAGGTAAGAGGGGAGGTAAGTGATATTATCCAACTAAGAGGGGGTGTAAATGCTATTTGTCCAGCTAAGAGGAGAGGTAAGTGATATTTACCCAATAGAATATTATCATCTATGGGCCAATTTATAGCATGTCTTTGATTTCTATTTTTCTCATATAATTTTGTCTTTATTTTATCGTTTTCATGAATTTATTTTTTAATTCAATTATTTTATCTTTTATATTATATATTCTATTTCTGTTCTAAGTTCTTGTGCTCTGATCTTTAGAATTTCATGGATATCTAAAGCTTTGACCCACTCTGTATGAGGTTTTATTGTGGTTTTTGTTGTATTTTCTTAAATTTTTCAAACAAAGGTAATATAAAGAAATTTTTTATATTTATCAAAATGATTTAGTACGCAATATAAAGAAAAAAATTTGTCTTATATTCTGAGTTTCTAATCTCAATTGGTCTTTCTGTATTTTTGTTTCTTGAAATGATTTGGGACATGTAGAATTGTATAATTTTTCAAAAATTAATAATATTTTGATTTCTTGTGGTAAACTTTTTCCTTGTATAAAAAATTATTATGGTATATCAATATGGTCAATTATAGTTTTGTAATATTCAATTATTGAACAATATATATCACTTAGGTGAAAAGCATGTAAGTTTTTAAATAACATAAAAATATGAAAATAAAAAAAAGGCATCCATAGTGTCCCTCATTATTTAAAAAAAAATTAATTCTTTTCGTATCATTATTTCAAGATGGTCTTTAATTGGTTTAAACTTTTTATATAATTCTAATTTTTTTATGGCTTGTATACTATATTATTTTCCTAATTTGTAGTCTTTTGTTTGTTTTAATTTCTTATAAAATATTATTTTCAACATTTTTGATTACTTTTATTAATTCTTTATTTTTACAAAATTTGTTTCAGATTTCATTATACTGTATTATAAAATCTGTTCTGAAATTAATGATGTAATTTTTCTAGAATTAGTAATATTATATCTTCGAGTAAATATTTATTTTCTTTTTATAATTCCTGGGACTTCAATATTTTTTTATGATAGAAATGTAATATCGAAAATATGATTCTAAAATAGAATCATCAGAAGAAGAAGATAGATACAAATATTGACTAAGAAAAGAGATTCCATAATAGACTGTTTAAATTTAGCAAGATTTTGAAAGAGAGCTTAGAAAGAGGTTGCAATAAATTTAACTGTCCTATTCAATACTACCAAGTTAGGTGGAAAATGAAATAAAGGCCTAGTGGAAATGTAGTCCTACATGATACAAGAGGTTTTTTTTTTTTTTTTGGAGGGGGGATTAAGAACAACAAATCTTTTTTAGTCTCATATCCTTTGCCTAAGTCCTTCCACCTTAGCCACCTTGCCCTTTCAAAACACATAATGAATAATGAAGTGTTATCCAGAAATGAACCATGCTTTGATACTAGGATTGGGGAGGTGAGGGTGAAATCACAGAAGAAGTGAAATCACACCCACGTAGCTAGTTTTTAGTGTAACTGGTGGCATGCTTGAATACTTACAAGAGAATACTTATGCAATGCAAAAAATTAAGAGGTGCCTACGAGATAGTAGAGGCACGACTGTAGGCATGCCATCTCAATTCATTCCCCTATGAAATTAATAAAATAAAAAGAAAAACAGGCATTTGATCTACATCATTACCTTGCTTGGGTTCCCGAAAACATTGTACTATTGACTCCAACCATTTTTTATTCCTAATATCTCTCTAAAATTGCCGTAGCTCAACGTGGTGGAAGTATAGTGAAAATAACTTCAACAATAAACTCTAAAAATTTAAAACATAAGTTACAATAACAAATTTCTTCTTATACAAAGAACCAATGTAGGTACCCCCCTTCACAACTCTTAGACTTTCCTATAAACTTCTCTAGAATATCAGCTAGAAACATACCCTGAAAACTTTTGTCAAATAAACCTACAAGATTTCGAGAATATCATAACAGGAGAAATTTTATATTATAGCATAGAAAATAATAAATGTATTTAACAAGTCAAAAGAAATTTAGAAAAAATCGATATAGTAAGTAATTAAAATCCATTAAAACACTGGGAAATAGATAAACCCTTTTGTAATTTAGAAATAATAAACTTAAAACACAAAATAGATACAGGACAAGCTAAATAAACCACAAAAAATAATGATGAACTTAAAATGCATATGGCTGAGCTTATAAAATATAAAATATAAAATAATAAGAAAATCAAATTCTAAACATTATTCTAGCGCAAAATTTATAGTTAACACACATTCTGAACAAATTAGAGGAAAAATAGAATGGTCATAAATTATAAAAGATTAAATGGCAATACATACGAAGATGTTTATAAAATTTCAGATAGAGATTATCTTACAAGATTGTAAAATATTTAGTAAATTTGATTGCAAATATGGATTACATCAAATTAAAATGTACCTAGAATATATTAAATGGACAACATTCACCACAACTGAAGGACATTATGAATGGTTAGTGATGCCATTTGGGCTTAAAAATGCTCCTTCTGTTTCCCAAAAATGCATGGATGAAATATTCTTTAAAAATAAAAATTTTGTTATAGTTTGAATTGATGACATATTAGTTTGTAGTAAAACATCTCAAGAACATATTATCCATCTACAAATTATACTTTAGAATTTACGAATCATGGGATAATTTTCAAAAAGAAAATGAAAATAGGAAAAACATACATTAAAATTTTAGGAATGAAATTAGAAGGAACGATAAATTACAACCTCATACTGCTACAAGAATTCTAGAATTTTCAGATAAATTAACTACTATTATCTAAATAAGGTCATTTTTAGGGTTAGCAAACCAGGCTAAACCCTTTATTCCTAATCTAGGAAAAATATTAGGACCATTATACTAGAAAATTTCCCCTAATGGAGAATATAGATGGAATAATCAAGATATAAAACTTATCCTAATAATTAAAGAATTATTTAAAAATATACCACCATTAAGATTACCCACTGGCAAAGATTATAGAATTTTAGAAACTGATGGATGTGAAGAAGGATGGTGAACCGTTTCAAAATAAAACCATCTGAATATCACTCTAAAACTACAGAACAAATATGTAGGTATAATTCAGGAATTTTTTTTTGTCAAAATCCTGACATCTATAAAATATAAAGTAGAAGCATTAATTATCAAAGAATTAGAATTGACGGAAATATTCTTACAAATAACAATTTACAATAATAACTGATTGTGAGACTATAGTACAAGCATTTAAAAATTATAATGAAAGAAAATCCAATATAGAAGATATGTCATACTTAGAACACATTTTTACAATAGAGGATATAAAATCAAAATTGAACACATAATAAACGATGATAATAAAATAGTTGATTTATTATCTAGGATAAATCAAATATTAAAAGACCCAAGATGAGTGTACAATATAGACAAAGAGATCTAAAATCCATACATAACTAGGGGAAAAAGAGAGAGAGAGAGAGAGAGAGAGAGAGAGAGAGAGAGAGAGAGAGAGAGAGAGAGAGAGAGAGAGAGAGAGAGAGAGAGAGAGAGAGTTAAAGAATCTGAATTGAATTTTATAATAAAAAGAATTGCCAGAATAACATATGATGAATCCACAAATATTATTCTAGAGGATGAACTTAACAAAATTAATAACCAAGCACTTGTATATAATATGAGATATAAAATGAATTGCCAGAATAACGTATGATGAATCCACAAATATCATTCTAGAGGATGAATTTAACAAAATTAATAACCAAGCACTTGTATATAATATGAGATATAAAATATACCAAATGAAAAAACTCCTATCTTATAGAAAAAATGAACTAGCTAACATTGCTGCTTAATGTTGTAGGAGGAACGAATTCCCAAGAACCTTTATTGAGAGATGACCATCCATTTGTCAAGACCATCAACCAGAATCCCCACTTGTATCCTCTCCCCTCACAACAAACCAATCATGACCTTCGGTACAATTAACATGCTTGTTCCAAGGAGGATCTTATCTTCCAACATTATAGGCAATTCAAATGCCTAATCATCATACTCTTCTGTCATTGGGACTCTTAATCATAACACAAGTTTATTTGTAGGATCTCCAAGATCACAATCACCACCAAAGACAATCAAAATTGATTCTCATATTCTTTTTAAGAATACCAATATGAAGTTCACCAATCACAATAAATATATGATCAATGATGAAGAAAAAATTGTACTTGATAATTTCTGGCCATCCATCAATTTGTGCTGAAAACAAAAAGCTCTAGCTAGATGTAGCCAATGTTCTTAATGCAGTAGCATTACTCTTTAATCAAGCTAGAACAAAAAGGGGGAAATCTAAATTCTATGTAGTCTTTGAAGGCAACACAAAAGGCATATTCCTTGATTGGGAAGATGTCGTCTAAGCAATACAGGATTATCCAACTCCAAGATATAAATGATATGACACTATTGAAGAAGCCACCATGCAAGCCAAGCTCATTTTCTACCCAAAAATTACTATATGACCCAAAGCTCAAGGCAGTTCCACCATCACAACCATCTTTTATTACAATGACTCAAAGAAGACTTTTATGTGACCATTGCGAAAATATGAAGAAGAATGCAAAATATACAAAAGAACTCGTTTCCAGAGCCACCAGAATCAACAAACGCAACGAAGAAAATGCTGAAAAAGAACAAGCTCTCCAACAAGCCAAATATCACATAATCAAAATACATCAAGAAAAAATAAAGCTCTGCAAACACATTAAAGAACATGAGTAGACTCTTGACAAGTTAAAGCATCAACTTCAGAATATTTCTGGAAGCTGCTAGACAGATACAACTTTAGCACCATCACAGTTCCTTTAGAATTTCAGAGAAGGAGTCATAGGAAGAATCTAAACATGCTCCAGTTACAAGGAAGCGGTAGTGAGCCCATAAACCCACAAACCTCATCACAACCACACATTATGCCACTTCTAGAAGATGTTGAATTTGAGAAAGGAAAAGGAAAGACAAGGAGAAAAATCTCCTTGATATGTAGATTCCAATCATAGGATGATTCCTTATCATCTGTTTCACACTCAAATGAAGTTCAATTTAGGGATGGTTTTCGTGGACCTTAACAAAACCACAAGGATTTTGGCCAAATCCATAAAGAACCATATGGTTCATAGGACAACCATGTAAAGTCATATAATTGTCCTTAACCCTTGATCCAGGCTATAACATGATTTATGCTAATACCAAGCATGTAAAATATTCGGTAAATTAGGTCAGGCTAATACAAAACTCGGCTAACCTAGAACACAAGTTATAAAATATAATGTTTGTCTCACTTGAACATGCTATGGGTAATAAGCATGTCCGGAAAAAACCCTAGCTATAAAATATGAGTTAATTATTTTTAAACCATACCATTGTGGAAAACAGTAATCTCATGCTATGTGGAATGCCACAAGACGGTTCTAGAAGAAATTCCGAATCTACGATTCTTAATAGATCATATGCTCTCCACATCTACATGCGTAGAAGATGCCACATGAAAAAATCTTTGCAAATAATTGATGTGACATTTTCAAGGACAACTGTGTAAATATTAGTAAAGAACCAATGACAATATTGTCCCCTGAAAAAAATAATAAATGTGTCATTTTAGTCATTTGTTTTACTATTTGTATGTAATATGTTGACAAGTGTAATAGGGCACTTTGAAGGCAAGTTGAGTTCTATTGCCTATAAATAGATTCAATGAATGTAAATGATGCACTCTAATTCTTGAGACATATCTTTGAAGACTCCTAAAGAAACTACGAATGGTGCTTTCTCCTTGTAATGGGCGTGCTTGCTTGTAACTTCTCTCTTGTGAAATAAAGAAAGATTTTTCATGGTAAGATTTTCTCCTCCAACTTTCTAGTTTTTTTTTAATATTTTCGAAAATCCAAAATGGAACCTGAGGAAGGTAGGGATGTAGATCAAGGGTCCCTTTTTTTTTTTTTTTTTTTCATAGAGGAAGGATTTGAGATGGCATACATACCTACAATCATGCATTTACCATCTCCTAGGCCCCTTTATAATTTTTTGCATTGCATGCATCAATAGATTATCATTTGTAAATCTTCTAATATCTTCTTGTAAGTATTATCCGGTGATTTCACTCTCACCTTCTATCCACAATATACACATCACAATATGACAAAATACACAGTTACTATTGCTAACAGAATCTTATTAATTCAGTAAGATGTTCATGAGAATATCAAGCCAAGAGGTAAAAAGGATAATCAGAACTGTTATCCATGTGCATGTCTTCTGAATTCAATCAATGAATCGATGTTGCTGTAAATGCAGAAAGTTGATGAAGGAGGATCACTTTAACCCTTCTCCCACGATGGGAAATAAATTAATCAACTGTTAATCAATTTTCACTTCCTCTTAAAGCTCAGCAAATCATACTACCCTTTTACTTGGTTACTTTTTCGCTACTTTGTAAGGGAGGGGAAAGATGGTTTGATTAATATAAGATTTTTTTTTTGGTGCAATTTAATATAAGATTTGAACATTATGTTGTGTACATTGAAAATATATATATTAAATTAAAAAAGTAGAGATTTTTTTAGGGAACAAAGGAAAAGACAGAAAGTGGGATGTCAGATCAACTTATTGGATTGTCTTGGGCAGTGGTTTTGGGGTATGGTTTTGAAGGGTGGAGGATTACAGACAGATCCCTTCTCGTCCACATCTCTCTCTCTCTCTCTCCCCTTACAGATTTTGCAATTTCCATTATCGGTCTCTCATTTATTTGATGTTCTTGAAACTGGAGGGGTCTGGTGCTTTTTGGTTTTTCTTGCAATGACCAAAACGAGGTTGCTGCAGCTGCTGAAACACGAAGAAGAAGAAATAATGGCCCGCTGTAAGGGTTTGATGCAGTTCCTCTTCGCTCTCTTCTTTCTTTGAACTTTTTCTTCTATTTATTTCCTGGAGAAAACTAATACATCTCTTGGGTTTGGAGCAGAACAGACAAGAGATTATCACTAGCTAGACAGCTAAAGACAGATGAGTTTTGTCCAGAACTTTAGATGAGAAACAAAAATTATAAGTTTAAGCTTGTAGTTTACCTCTCTTTCGAGTAATAGCCTCTATGCAATTGGTGTTTTCTTTCTGATCTAAGAAGTTTATGGAGAAAGTAATACAAGATCCGTGACTCAACAGTAGAGTAGATTAGCATCTATTATCATTCCAAACCCTAGGACTTGCATGTAAGATGATGACCAAGGGGTTAGTGATCCAACAACACTCAGTTGTGGAGGAGAACATGTCTAATTTGACAACTGCTTCTGGAGAAGCGAGTGTTTCTTCTGGCAACAGAACTGAAACAGGTGCCATGTACCCAGAACGGTCCTTTCCTTCATCAAATCAAACTCCAGTGGTGAAGAAGAAGAGAAATCTACCCGGCAAACCAGGTCTCAAAATTAATTACTAAAACTCAATTTCGATCAATTCAGTTTGATTATTTTTTTTATTCTTTTTCATTTAATTCCAATTTTTTTGTTGGGATCTTGAATCAGACCCAGATGCAGAAGTGATAGCTTTATCTCCTAAGACTCTAATGGCCACAAATCGGTTCGTCTGTGAGATTTGTAACAAAGGATTCCAAAGAGACCAGAACCTTCAACTGCACAGGAGAGGACATAATCTTCCATGGAAGTTAAAGCAAAGAACAAGCAAAGAGATAAGGAAGAGAGTATATGTATGCCCAGAAACTACATGCGTGCATCATGACCCTTCAAGGGCTCTTGGTGACCTCACAGGTATCAAGAAGCACTTTTGCAGAAAGCATGGGGAGAAGAAGTGGAAATGTGACAAGTGTTCTAAGCGTTACGCAGTTCAATCCGATTGGAAAGCTCACTCCAAGACTTGTGGCACAAGAGAGTACAGATGTGATTGTGGAACCCTTTTCTCAAGGTAATTAGACAAACAGATCAACTCGATGGAATTCTATATTGTTTATCTTTTTCGTTTTACTTTGAAGACCATACCGCAATACCAGTAATTTAAAGTATTTAATTTGTTAAATTGCATTGGCAGCTTATTCAATGGAAGAACTCTACCAAGCTAGCTCTGAGTTTCAGTCTCACAGAAAAAGAGATAGTGTGTGTGGCTACTGGCAAGCCATAGGAATCTTTAATCTTAATTAAAATGCCTTTTGTCCACTGAAAAAAAATAGCCTCGAAATAGAAAGTGTGGAACAAAAACAGAGAGAATACTTCTTTCAGTACTGTTTTAATTATCTGTTTGTGATGGTCTGCTTTTCCTTGGTTTTTTGTGTTTGTTTGTTTCTGGTTGCAGAAGGGATAGTTTCATCACTCACAGAGCTTTCTGTGATGCTTTGGCACAAGAGAGTGCAAGAGCAGCAACAACTGTAGACCCACTTCTTTCCTTTCAACCTGGTCATTCTTCAACATCACACATAAATATGCAGCAACCTCAATTCATTGCTCATGATCTTCAATCATTCTCCATGAAAAGAGAGCAGCAACTTCAACCACATTTCAATCTTAGACAAGATATACCTCCATGGATATCTTCTTCATCAGCCTTAGCAGCTGGCCCAGGTCCACCACCACCTGTTGACCTCTCATCGTCAGTGTTCTCTACGAGGTTAGAACAACCTTCAATCCATCGTGGAAACCCTAATCCTACCCTTGGCCCTTCACTCTCACATTACCATCCTTCACTTTCCCCACACATGTCTGCTACGGCATTGCTACAGAAAGCGGCTCACATGGGTTCAACAATGAGTAAACCTTCATCGTCTTCTTCTGCTCCTCCTGTACCCCACCAAGTTCACATGTCTGGAGTTTCGACAACTGGTTTTAAGGGCTTGTCTTCACGTGAAGAGATGGAAAGTGGGTTCGTTTATGGATTGGGTCCTTTCCCAGACAAATCTGGTGGTGTTGCTTCTGGTCTAATTGACCACGTATCTGCAAACACAACTGGGAATGTAGAAGGAGCTCCTTCTCGACTTCAAGACATGATGCGTTCTTTCTCTTCTGCAAGTGGGCTAGATGAGTCTTCCTTCGGAGATGGCTTTGGTGGGATATTGGCTTCAAAGAGGGACAGAAACCTTAATGAACATGAATCTATATCAAACTCAAATACAAGAACAACGTTGAGTACCCATCATGGTAGACCTGATGAAAGTGGTGGTGGAGCTGATCATGGCTTGACAAGAGATTTCTTGGGTCTTAGAACCCTATCTCATAGCGACATTTTCAGTATAGCAGAGTTTGATCACTGCTTGAGTTCTTCTCCACGACAATGGCAAGGTTAGCCTCTAAATGCTTCATTTATATGTCCTTTTCTTCCTTTCTTCTTCCTCGACATTTATTCTCTCTTTTTGGTCTTCCCCAAGGGCAAACCTTATATATAAACCTAATAGTTATGCTCCTCTCTCTCTCTCTCTCTCTTGTTTTTTTGTTAATTATTTCATCTCTGCAATTCTTTGTTTTTTTAGAAATAAAAAAACAAATTTCTGTAATTCATTAATGGCTACATGTATATCATAAGAAAACAGCTAGCAGGGAGAAACCCTAAGATTCTAGATCTATGTATCTCGGTGGTTAAACTCCTAGCTTTTTTTTGAAAGATTTGCTTTCTGTGACAGTATGAGGATCCAATACATTGTGGTACAGAGAGGCAGTAATCAGGACCACAGGATCATTTGGACCACGTTACACATGATTCTCAAGTCGAAATCCTCTCCACCCTGTCTGACCACATTCCACATGAGCGTGACCCCACACTTATAGGATCTGTCCATGTCACGCAGAACCAGTGCGCGGATCCTGTACCATGTGGGCGGAGGACCAAGCTAGGTGGAGAGGATCTCCACTACAAAATTCCCAAGTTAAACCATATGAAAAAATAATTTTCAAAGAGAATTCTAATTGATTATTTCACTTCACTTCCATTGAAACAGTCGCCCAAAATACCCAACTGCTCAATGGTTTTGTTGGATAATTTGCATGCACTGAGATTTCAAATTTCTTACTTACCTAAAATCAATCTTCCCAACCCCAATATATTGATAATCAAATTATGACAAATTTTACTTTCTTAAACGCCTAGAAATAAGATACAATTAAAATTCCGGGTGTAAATGGACCAAATTCAGATCTGATAATACCATATCCACATTCTATTATATTCTGACAGATTTGGATAATATCCTATTGGTTTTTTTTGACCGATTCAATCAAATTCAGATAATAATCAGATAGTTATTTACTTAAGTATATTATTCTAAATTGATATCAATATAAACTAAATACAAGTTTTCGACTATCTATTGACATCTTTACCATTTTATTTGTGAGGGCTAGGCTTGAAAATAAAAAATTTAGCAACTATGATAGTTATTTTAATAGAAAATCTAAAAAAATTAATAGTCACATATCTCAAGTGAAAAATATATAAAAATAAGAAAAACAAATCCAAGTAAGTAGCTTAATAGGATATTTTATCGAACGGATTCAAATACCCCTAGACGAATACAGATGCAAATTCGAAAGCGAATTTTGGTCATCCATTTATACCCGTAGATTAAGGGTGTCAATTGTGTACTAAAACCATTTAACCGTACCAAACCGCGCCTGTCTAAAACCTTACCGTACTGTACCTTTCAAAATTCGGTACGGTATGTACCGAAACCGTACCAAATTGGTACTGTACCAAATTAAGAAATATAAATTGTATTTTTACAATTAAAACACTTTACCTTTTCCCTATCCCTAATTCCCTATTTCAATTTTTCATTTCATCATTCACTCATCTACTTAGATTTACTTGTTTTATTTCTATTAATTATATTTATTTGCTTTCAAATTATATTGATTGGATGATCACAATTTCATTAGGATCTTAATGAACTAATAACAAAAGTGGCATAAGTTCATTCGTACCAACATTGTACCGTACTAGATATCGTGTTGAAATCGTTTTTCTGTACTGATTTAATACCTAAACCGTACCAAATCGTTTTTGTAAATATCGAAACCGTACCGTACCGTACAGTTTAAATTCGGTACGATACGGGTTGTGATTCTCGGCATTCAAAGTTGATACCGTACCAATAGATAGTTGAGAGTATACTTGTTACTGGCTTGGGTAGCATTCTTAAAGAGCATAGGATGCTCCGATGAAAGATTCTTAAAATCAGAAATGTGAGCATAGAAGCATTAGGCAGCAGCAGACAGATGCATGCTATTCCGCTTATTTTAATGAAAAAGCAGGAGATGGTATTTGATTTTGACACACCTTGCCTGGGTGAAAGTAGGATTCGATCCCGAGGAGGATCGGTTATATCTGTTCTATAGTAGTAGGGGTGATGGTCAACCTTTTCTTTGCATTTATGGGGATCTACCCTTTGTACCTTTCACTGAGAAAAGACGAAAATCCCATCATCCCTTTCCTTTGAATTTCTTCTGACCAAAAGCAAAACAAGAGAGGAGAGAGATGATGCTTTTCCCAGAAAACCCATTGAAGAGTCAAACCCTGGATAGGCAGTGTTGGTTAGTAAAAACTATACAACTTCTCTTTTTTATAGAAATAAAACTATACAACTAAAATGGGAATGATAAAAACAAACGAAAAAATTACATAGTTATAGGATGAGTTGTTCCCTGAAGGTTATGTTCATGACGGACTTTTTGATTTGATTGTCTTATTATTTTTGGTAAATTTTTTTGATTATTTTATTCTTAAGATGAAGAAGAAACAGGCAACACAACACAACATTTTTGTACCCATCCAATTGGAATAATTTCTTTGTTAAAAGGGTCATTTGTATTAAAACTAAAAAGATTACAAGTGTATGCTCATTGGAGTCAAAGAACCCCCTCTCTTCAGCCAAGGTACAAAGTCAACTCAAACCCTGCAATAACACTTGCCCCAAATACACCCAGTCAGACTATTTCAAAAAAGGATTATTTTTGCCAAATCCTCAGAGAGAAATGATTTATTGCAACGACCTATCATTCACAGCGGGATGACTTAAAGCTCTTGGATTTTCTTTACACAGCATCAATGAATCCACTAGATGCACCTCTTCTACCAGAGTTGATGATACTTGTTTCTCCTTTTGCAAAGAGTCCCATTGTGCAACAATCCTTTGCTTTGCTTTGCTCTTTGAAAATTATTTTTTTGCAACAGCTCCTTGTTGGGTTTTTGAATTTTTCTTGGACGGCCAAATTTCCGACGACTCAAGCCTCCTTCCACTAGTTTGTTGTGGTCCTCCAAAGAAGACCCATGCGCAACCCAACCAGGTTCGGATCCGACTCCCCCTCTACCACCTCTTTTTCTATACCGTGGATTCGGAACATTCTAATCCAATGGATCTTGAGACTCATTCCTCACCACGTTTTGGGTAGGCCCCACCTCCTCATTACCAATTTTGGTTGTTGCATTGGGACCCATAGAAGCAGCTCTCTGCTCACAAGATTGTGATTGAATCAAAATCCTATTCCTCAAGGAACCTAGGTCTTTAGAATTCCTCTGCAATTGTGTACTTGTAGGCCTCACAACTTCCTTAGATGACACCTCATTCGAATTCAAACTATGAGATTTGAAATCCTTCATTTGTTATGCACTTGGAGCCTTTCTCTCAACCAACACCTCATTTGAATTGTTACGGAATCCCCCCCCCCCCCCCCCCCCCCCCCCACTTTTTTTTTTTTTTTTCCAAACAACCAACCAAAATTTCCCCGGGTTGGCACCACGTCCGTGAATCTAACTGGGCGATCGCCGGGCCCGCCGAACGTTTGGGGACCCGGGAGCGAGGGTGGCTCTTTTCCAAAAAAAAAAAAAAACACCTCATTTGAATTTGAATTTGACCTCATTGGGCCGTACCTCGTCAACGTGAAGTTTGAATCCAAATTTTGAAACACCTCTACCATGTCTCTACCTTCTCTCTCCCTCACTGGCCCCACCTCTACCAACGTTTGAGAGGGTTGGGATCCCTCATCAAGGTTGGACTCTTACCACCTTCTCTGCTAACGTTTTCAACTGCAACTAAGTTTTTTAACTTTGAAACGGATCCATATCCTCACTAGATTCGACCTCCTCTTGAGTAGGAATCTACAGATTCGAGTTAGAATTATCTGAAACCTGATTGGTTACAAGAGAATCCACCAAACTAGCATCCTCTAGGGCAACTCGAATTTGATTTTGGAGAGAGGAAGGACTCTTCTCCCCCCACAACCTCATGCAGACTCCCATTTTGACTAGTATTTGCAACCTTCTCCATTGGAGACTGAACTTGCTTTATAGAATCATCAACCTTCGATTTTGCTTTATAGTACTACCCAAGGTGACCTTCCCGATTGACACGAAAAAAAAGGAACATTTCTGGATTCCATCTTCGTAAACAAAATTCTGCAAAAAGCTAGAAACTCGCTTAGAACCTAGTTCAAGACGTTCGATCTAAACCTCTTGCACATGATCTCTAACTCAACCAAAATTCTAGCATAATGACTAATGGAAATTTGGTGAGTTCTTATATCAAGAGAGACAGGTCTCCCTACAGTCTTAGCAATTGAAAGAAGAACTTTCTCATACCAATACTCAAGAGGCAAGTCCAGAAAACGAACCCACACAAGTTTGGCAATTGGTCCAGGAGAATGAATATTAAATTCCGGACACCACCTCTAAAATCAAATTAAATTGATTGCCAACCTTCCACAATCCCCTCCTCCACACCTTCGACATGTCAACCTCCCAACCGAATTGAAAGATGACAAACCCTTTCCCTAGAGAGTGTAAGATCACCTCATGATTCAACTTGCAGGATTTCCTCACGAGATCTTGCACTTTGTCCATGGTAGTAAATCGAAAGTTTGCTCGTCCAATAAGGGAGAAGCAAAAGTTGTTTCGTTGAAGTTCATATTCTTGTTGCGGGATTAGAATCTGTGCAATATGAACCAATTTGCATAGGATATGGGAGGGAGTCGACCTCAAGCATCTTCAAACTCCCCACCACACTTGCATACGATTTATCCCTTCCCACAATGTTACAACCTCCATTAGTAGCCTCTTCCAGGGGCTTCAAGTGAAGAAAAGCAAACTCCCTTGGCACCTCCGAATTATCTAGAGCTTCTCTCTCCTCTAGTATTCTTTAATTTTCTAACTTTGCTAATCATTCTCAAAAAGTGTTGGTCATATATTAATTAATCAATAAAGAAATTATTCAGACACAAAAGTTATTGGCAATTGTTCTGGAAAATTCCAAGGAGTCAATGTCGACAGCATTGGGGATTGAAAAAATTATTTAGGTTATAGATGGGGGTGTTGCGAGACAAGAAAGAATGTACGTTTATAGGAAAAAAAGAAAAAGAAAACAAGAAACAAGAGAGACACACGAGAGGAGGGATGATTACTTTTCTCAGAAAACCCATTAAAGAATCATACCCTAGGTAGAAAGTGTTGGTTAACAAAACTATACAACTAAAATGTGGAAATGTGGAAATGGAGAAAGAAAAAAATTTAGGGGGGGGGGGGGGGACAAGGTTAAAAAACAAAGAAATTACATAGTCATTGGTGATTGGCTTAGGTGTCTTCTATTATGCGAGTTCATATAACTAAAAGAAGAATATAGGTACATTTATATGAAAAAAAGAAAACAAGAAACAAGACACACATACGAGAGGACAGATGATTAGTTTTCTTTGAAAACCCATTAAAGAGTCAAACCCTAGGTAGAAAGTGTTGGCTAGCAAAACTATACAACTAAATGTGAAAATGGAGAAATTTGTTTGGTAAAAAAAGAAAGAAATTACATAATCATAGGTGATTGGTTTAGGTGTCCTCTATAATGCAAGTACATATAATTATAGTTTGATTGTAAAGGGCTAGAATTTTAACTGTATGAGGATTAGGGTTTTGGATTTCCTTCCAAATAGTCTTAGTGGGATAACTCAGATATGAGGAGGCAAGCAAAGGGTAACATTTAGTAAGGTAAGAGAGTGGTGAGGTTTTTCAAGAATAGTGAACTTCTTTTCTCTTGGGTGGGCAGAGGCAATCTTGTTGAACTACATTAAATTTCTTGAGTGTTTTTTTGTGTTCTTCTTAATGGTTGTATATCTGACCCCAATACGTGATATCAAAGCAAAGTTTGGTGGATTGTTGGCGAAGGTATGCAAAGATCCAGGATGGAAAGGAAAGGTGCAAGGAGAACAAAGAAAGCTTAGATGGATTAATCGAAGGGATGCTCCTTTGGTATTAGAGATCATGAATTGTGTTTTTATTTATTTATTTATTTTTATTCCATTTCTCTTTGTAATTGTTCTGACAATTGGAGTTAGGATTGTGGATCTGGAAGAGAGAAAACAAATAGTGCATAGATCCGTTGAAGTGATAATGGCAAATCATTTATTAAAATAGACAATGGTTTATTGATAATTCCAAACAACTAATCTGTATACATTTTTAATGTGTAGCTTTGACATATATACTTGGCAGTACAAGTGATTAGACGACTCAGAGGGAGGATACCAAAAAAGGCATGACTTCTTATATCATCTTGCAGTGTCCAGATATTTCCTTATCATTTTTTTCACAATAAGCAGTGTCTAGCAGCTGGACACAGTATTATCACATGATATTTCCATTGTAATTTGTAGTAATCCCATGGGGAGCTGTGTGAGCTTAGTTTTTTTTTTGGCCAAACACAAAAAAAGAAATTCATTCACAGAAACAAGTCCGCGGAAATCCTCCCAGTAGGAACATAGTACAAAGGATCAAGACATCGTGGTGGCTACATCCACCAAACTTTAGACATACCCAAATAACGAGCACCTCTAGCTAACAAATCGGCAGAAACATTGTCTGCTCGCGAAATATGTAATACTACACAAGTGTCAAATCCCAACAAAAAGTTCTTAATGAGCTGAAATAAGTTTGAACAATTCCAATCCAAAGTACTAAAAAGCACCATGTAAATTGGAAACCACAGCTTGACAATCAGAAAATAACTTGATATTCTTTATCCCTATATTAGAAGCAATTTAAAGGATGTCATACATTGCTTCCAGCTCCGTTTGCGGTGCAGATAAAGCCCAACTTGCTTTCATACGAGCAGCGATAAATGATCCAGAGGATGTCTTGATAATCCCTCCACGACCACTACGAGAAGTTGTGGAGTCCCATGAACCATCTGAGTAATACATGAAAAAAATTGATATCATCAACATTTGTCGTTTGTGGATACACATTATTAAATTATACACCTGATGAAACAATCATCATAGGAGGATCCAACACTTCAGTTGTGGCCGATTTAGAAACATCCTCAATAAAGTGACCACTAATATCCTGCAACAAACCATTTAGATACCAAAGAAAAGTATTAATGCTGGGTTCACGCCCTTCAAATAGATAAACATTCCTGGCCTTCCAAATTAACCAAGCTAACTACACTCCATATAGTATGTACCCAATCTAAATTACTAGAATGTTGAAAGAGTGATTCAATAAAGTTCCACCAGTCCACAATGTCATGGCCATGGAAAAGATCTGTATCCAACCGAAGGGGAGAGACCTTCCAACACAGTTTTGCAGAAGGACAATGAAATAAAATATGAACAATTGATTCAGGGGCACATTTGCAATAAAGACACAAAGGAGTATAGCAACCACCTCTTTGGAACAAAAGAAAATTTGTAGGTAAAGCATTATGACCTACTTTCTAGAGAAACAGTCTAATCTTAGGAAGCGTATGAATTTTCCAAAGTGTAGACCAAAAAGATAGAGAGACGGAAGTGGTGCCTCTAGCAGATAAGCCCAAAGAGGCGTTTAACTCCATAAAATAAGCAGATCTAACAGTGAAAGTACCTGTGCGAGTATGCTTCCACATCCATCTATCCTACACAATCTCAGATAAAATAGGAATCCTAAGAATTGCACTAATCTCAGGCGCCGAAAACCAAAGCCGCAATTTAAAGGTATCCCAAGATCTTGAGGGCCAATGTATTAATTCACCAACCCATACAAGACTACCAGAGGGTGGAACTCTCCAAATACGGTTCAAAGGTAACTCAAGAATCCAAGGGTCAGAAAATACCTTTGTTTAGTAACCATTACCAATACTTCGAATCAAACCTTTTTTAAGAACTTCTTTCCCAACATGTAAACTCCACCAACCCCAAGAGCAGCCCTTCGCACACCTAGCATCAAGAAAATCATCATTAGGAAAATATTTAGATTTAATAACCTTGGCCCACAATGAACTAGGATTCTGAAGTAATCTCCAGGCTTGTTTGGCTAATAAAGCTCTATTGAAAAAATAGAGATCACGAAACCCTAAACCACCATGCTTTTTTGAGTTACAGAGCTTCTCCCATGATACCCAAGAAATACCCTTTTGAGAGCCCTTGCCCTACCAAAAAAGTCGAATTTTGTGATAATCCATTTGTTACCTGTTTTGGGAATAAAAAATTAGACATTGCATAAGTTGGAAGAGCTTGAGCAACTGCTTTAATTAGAATTTCCTTACCAGCACTTGATAATAGCTTACCTTTCCAACATGCCAACTTTTTAGCCATTCTTTCCCGAAAAGAAGCAAACACTTGAGTTTTAGATTTACCAAAAGTAGATGGTAAACCTAGATATGTACCATGGGAATTCACCTCAGCAATTTGAAGAATAGAAGTGATAGCTCTCCGAACATTCAAAATTGTACCTTTACTAAACACCACAGAAGATTTCATTGAATTAATATGCTGTCCAGAAACATGCATGTATTCCTGAAGAATAAAATTTATATGATGAGCATTGTATTCACTTGCAGGACAAAAAATCATACAATCATCAGCGAAAAAAAGATGGTTAATAACAGGACTATGTCAAGATATTCGCAATCCTGGCAACCTAGGGATACCAATATTTGCATTTAATCTCCTAGACAAAGCCTCATGACAGAGAATGAAAATATATGGACTGAGAGGGCAGCCCTGTCGAATGCCCCGAGTTGGAACCACTGGCTTCGATAATTGACCATTAACTTTAATTTGAAAAGTAACGGTTGTGATGCATTGCATTATCCACCTCACCCACTTTGCCTAAAACCCCAAAAAGTTCAAACATTCCTCAATAAAACCCCATTCTAACTTGTCATATGCTTTACACAGATCGAGTTAATTAGGTTCTTTATACTCTCTAAGACCCCACTATATATTAATTTCATTAACTAGCTCGCCCATTGGACAAATAGATTTTGGGAATGTAAGATCAATTATATGAAGAGTTGGGATTCTAATTCCACTCCATGAGGATTGGGAGAGTTAGCCGTTGGACCACTTGGAACAATATTGCATCCATTAACATCTATAAGACTTGATGCAACTTTAAATGCATATTTCTTATCTCTATACAAGAAAACCCATGGGGCTTTGTTGGGGCCGGATAACGGATGCACAACCACAAATAGAGAAGAACACAAGCAAAAAACACAAGATGAATTTAGGATGATTTGGCAAAATCCTACCTACCTCCACCAGAGAGAAAAGAAGTTTCACTATTTCAAAAAACCTCACACGTACCACTCTCACACCCACAAAGTATTACCCTTTCCTTCTTCTTCTTCTTTTTTTTTTTTTCCCTCTCTCTTCCTAGGTTATCCCAAATAGGGAAACCTAAAACCCTAATCCAAATATAGTTACAACTTTAACCCAATACTAGTAATTGACCCAAACCTTGTTTCAATTACAAATACAACTAAAACTATAATTACATGACCCACAAAATACAAGATACCCGCCCGCACATCGAGGAGTGGGACCCCGTGTCCGTCTGTGACACAATGTGAAGCACGAGCCATACTCAACAATCTCCTACTTGGTGAATGCTTCACATGCTTTCTCAAACCCGAAGCAGTTGTGTCAATTTTCTCTAGCATCACAACCTTTTGTTGTATCTTTTCTTTGATAAAATGGTATTATATGCTGATATGCTTGGTCCTTGCATGAAAACTTGGGTTTTTGGCCAAGACTATTGCACTCTGACTATCACACCCAACTGTTACTCCACCTTGTGTAAAACTAAGCTATTTACACAACCTACGCAGCCAAATCACTTCCTTGGCAACATGTGTCAAGACCATGTACTCTGCCTCTGTAGTAGATAAGGCAACTGTGTTTTGCCTCTTGCTCATCCAACTAACAACTCTGCCAAATAAGGAAACAACATATCCATTAGTAGATCTTCTACTATCAATGTCACCTCCCCAGTCAGCATCCATAGAACATTGTAGTTCTAATGGTTGTTCCTTTGAGCTTTTCATGCCTTCATAGCATAACTCAAAATTAGATGTACCACGAATATAAAGAAACAGATGCTTCACTGCCATCCAATGTTCTTTCCTTGGCTTGGACATATATCTGCTCAATACTCCCACTGCTTGGGCAATATCTGGACGAGTACAAATCATGGCATACATCAAACTCCCAAGAACACTTGCATAGGGAATTGATGTCATCTCTTCTTCCTCCTTTTCAATCTTGGGCATTGGAGAGTTGATAACTTATAACTTGTAGGCATGGGAGTTTTTACTAGCTTGCAATCTAATATATTGAATTTCTTTAGAGCATTTTCAACATATTGCTTTTGACTCAACCACAACCTTCCTTTTTCACGGTCCTTCTTAATTTGCATCTCCAAAATTAGATTTGCTAGGGCATAAGTCTTTCAACTCAAACTACTTTGCTAGCAGTCCTTTAATTGTGACAATCATCTTCTTATTGTTCCAACAAGCAACATATCATTTACATACTAGGTTAGAATAACATAGTTACCTTCTAACATTTTTACATAGGAACAATGATCAGCATCACAACGATCAAACCCAAGCTTCAAGACATATGAGTCAAATTTTTGGTACCACATCCTGGGAGACTATTTCAAGCCATACAAAGACTTATTTAACTTGCACACTAAGTTTTCATTTCCTCTAACCACAAACCCCTCCGGCTGCTTCATGTAGATATCCTCCTCCAAATCACCATAGAGGAATCCAGTCATTACATCCAGCTGCTCCACCTCCAAATTATATGCAACTACTACAGATAGAACAAATTGTATGGAATTTAATTTTACAACAGGTGAAAATACCTCACCATAATCAACCCCTTCTATTTGAGAGTATCCCTTTGGAACCAACCGAGCTTTGTAGCATTCTATCTCCCCATTTACACCAACCTTTTTCTTGAACACCCACTTGCATCCAATTGCCTTTCGATTTGCAGGTAGTCTCACCAAACTCCAAGTTTTGTTTTTATTGAGGGAATCAATCTCATCTTTCATAGCCTCCTCCCACTATTTGGAATCATTCGAGCTTCTAACTTGCTTTATTGTGCTTGGATCGTCACCTATGACATTCAAGGCATAATTATCATTACTGGAATAAAGGATATAGTTATCAGGTGTATACCTCTCCGATGGTCTTCTCTCCCTTGTGGATCTCCTTAACACTGGACCAGCTGCTACTTCAACCTCAGTCTCTACCTCTATTTCAAAATCTATATCCTTTGTTTCATCAGGTTTGACAGATTCAGAATATAAATTTTCTACTCCACTTTCTGTGTTGATTGACTGTTCTTCCAAACCCACATCTAACATCACTATCTGTGGCCTTTATGGATAAAATATGGTTCAAATTTGATTCTCTGAACATAACATCTCTAATGTTAGAGATACGTCCAGTTTCTGGATTCCACAACTTATATCCCTTCATACCATCCTTGTACTCAATAAAGATGCACCTCTCTGACTTCCTATCAAATTTGTTTCTTTTCTCCTTTGGCACATTCACATATGCCTCACAACCAAACTCTATGAGATGAAAAATATCTGGCCTCTTCCCAAACAATGTTTCAAATGGGGTCTAATCCTTCAAAGCTCATGTAGGGGACTTGTTTTTTAGATAACATTCAATAGCTACTACTTTTGCCCAAAATTCAGCTACTAAACCTGCACCACTTAGCAAACATCTTGCTTTCTCCATGAGTGTCCGATTTAGCCTCTTTGCCACTCCATTTTGTTGGGGTGTATATATTTGTGTATTCTGCCTTGCAATCCCACTATTCACACAAAATTTGTTAAACTTTGTTGAACAAAATTCTTTTCTGTTGTTAGTCCTCAATAGTTTGATTTTTTTTGTCAAACTAATTTTCCACCAAGGCTTTGAATTCTTGAAATTTTTCAAACACCTCATCTTTTCTCTACAAGAAGTATAATCATACATATCTTGAAAAATCATCAGTAAAAGAAACATAATACCTCGATTTTCCAAGTGATGCATTAGGTGTACGTTCGAAGACATCACTGTAGAGCAAAGCCAGAATACCTTTTGCTCTACCTCCTTTGGATATAAATGAAACCTGCTTCTGTTTCCCATATAGACAATGTTCACAGAAATCAAATCCCATAGAACATCTTGTATTCCATCCACTAGCTTCTTTGTTGTTAAGGTCTCTATTCCCTTCCAACCAATATGACCCAACCTTCTATGCCACAATATTGAAGAGTCCTCCTCCATCTGCTCAGAGATATAGCTCTCCCCACTGAACACTGTGTTGCACAGTAGTTTCCACAGCTTCCTATGTCGTTCTCCTCTAACAATTACCATAGACCCACGAGTTAGTTTGCATGAATACTTGTCACTACTAAAATTGAAACCAACATCTGCCATAGTTCCCACGGACATAAGATTTCTGGTAAGACCAGGAATATGCATCACACCAGGTAAATCATTGATTGTTCCATCTTTCATCTTCAGTCTCACCTTCCCACGACCAACTATATTCAGTTTTGTGTTATCTCCTATCCTCACTGTACCCTCGAGACATGGCTCATAACTACAAAATCATTCTCTGCGAGGTGTCATATGGAAAGATGATCTAGTATCAATTATCCATTCATTGCAATCACCATGTGATGAACTACCTACCATGCACAGATCTCATGTGCTACTGTCATCATCCTTCTTTGTAGTAGAAGATGATGCCTCTTCTTGCTTTTCTGGGCCTACACTTTTATTTCTGCAATCCTTCCTCAAGTGTCCAACTTTCTTGCACTTCTAACACTTTAATCCAGATTTATTTCGAGATTTAGATCTTCCCCTAGATTTACATCTATCACCATATTTAGATTTCTCACTGCTTCTCCCTCTAACCACCAGAACCTCATTCATGGTATTTTCAAAACCCATCTTTCTCATCTCCTTGGACAACAAGGTTGCTACTACAATCCAAAAGATAGTTTGCTAACACCAGAACCAATCGAAATAATTAAATGCATAGAAAATGAATCACCTTCACTCATCCATAGATTGTACAACTTCTTTCGCAGAAACAACCTATTCATGAGTGACTTGCTTTGATAAAGGCTTCCCAACTTCGTCCAGAGATTCTTTGTTGTCTTTTTAGAAGTCATGTTCACCAAAACATTATCAGCAAGGCACAACCAAATTAGACTTTGAGCCTTCCGATTGTTTTTTATCCATTCCTTCATCTCAACAAACACCGCCTCTGATGGTTTATCATCTTCAACCACGTACCATAGATCTCTATCCACAAGTAAAGCCTCCATCTTTAACTTCCATAACTCAAAATCCTTTCCTCCGATCCTCTCCACTTCAATTCGTGATTGACCAATCGACATCTTTCATAGATCAGATTCGTAGGTTATTCTTCACCAAGTAAACCCTATTGCAAATCCTCATTTGCAAAAGAAAATTAGTTAAATTGCAAAACCTCAAGCTTTGATACCGCTTGTTAGGGATAACGGATGCACAACCACGAACAAAGAAGAACACAAGCAAAACCCACAAGAGAAATTTAACGTGATTCAGCAAAATCCTGCCTATGTCCACCAAAGAAAAAATAAGTTTCACTATTTTAGAAAACCTCACACCCACAAAGTATTACCCTTTCCTCTTTTTTTTCTTCTTTTTTTCTTAGGTTATCCCACATAGACTATTTATAGGGAAACCTAAATCCCTAATCTCAATATAATTATAACTTTAACCCAGTACTAGCAATTTTTTTTGAAGCACCACTACTAGCAATTGACCTAAACCATGTTTCAATTACATATACAACTAAAACTATAATTACATGGACCTACAGAATACAACACATCCGCTCACTCACCGGGGAGCAGGACCCTCATGTCCGTCTTCAACCCAATGTGAAGCACGAGTCATACTCAATAGGCTTTTATAATGAGTATGAGAGCTATTATGCTGCTGCAAAAAGTTTCATGTACCATTTATGTTTTGGCCCTTCATGTTTCATTTCCATACGTAAAAGTTGGGTTTCTTGAAAAGTTGATCTCAAGAAAAGGGATTAGAATTTTAGGACTTTAATGGTTGAATGGGACTCCAAATGGAATATAATGTAGCCTTGATTGAATGCGGACTAACAATGAACAATGCTCTATAACATAATCAGGTCATGTACAATGAAATACAAGGTTTTAGGGCAAAGTTCGTTGGGGTTCATCTGTTGCCTATGGGTGATCCCATATGATGCGTTTAGGATCTAAATTGAAATAACAAGTCTGTGATTGAAGTATCTAGTAAATAGTAATAGAAGATGGAGCCTAATACCAATGGGGGTTGGTCCAAGTGGTAGCTGGGGATGCAAAAATCCCCACTGGGAGACTCACCCACCACAGCCAGGTGTGCGACGCAGATCGAACACCGGTTATAAACCGGGGTTGGCAAACCAAAAAAAAAAGAAGAAGATGCAGCCTAATGGTTTGATATTTGTTTAAGAATCAAACTGAAAAAGGATTTTATGGGATGGTTTGGTATCATTTCTTCAAAATTCACTATGGTATTAATGGCTCCTCATAATTTTTCGTCTTGTCTCTTAATTTTTTTCCTACAATTATCATTGATATAGAGAGATGGATACAACACAGTGGAAGAAGAAAGCATAATGAGAGACAAGTTTGGTTCTTACACCAAAATAAAGAGAGAGACTTGGTTTTATTTGGTACGAATAGAGAAACAAGATCTATTGAGTCTGAAGATTGAAGAATGTAGTCTCTCAGATTCATCATTGCTTTTTGAATCTGATATCATTTCTTAATTCAAACTCCTTATTTTCCTTTTTAGAAGTTCTTCAGGATCTGATTTCTCAGTCAAATTTATCAAAGAAACCTAATGGAAGACCAGAATACTCAACAGCAGCAGCAGCAACAGATTATTGAAATTAATGGAGGTGTGCCTGACAGCAGAGACCCAAGCCTTGGAGAGGTTATGATCTGTGGTGAAGCAAAATGTGGATTCTCAGGTTCTGGAACTAATAGGAAGGATGCCAATGAAGGAACTAAATCCATGCGGAAGCTTTGGAAGGCAGTTGCACTTTGTATCGTCTTCATGAGTGAGGGTAGTTGGTGGAATTGAAGTCAACAGTCTTGCCATCTTAACTGGCGCTGCACATCTGCTCTCCGATGTTGCAGCTTCTTCGATCTCATTGTTCTCCTTGTGGGCATCTGGGTGCATGGGAAGCAATGCCCCTTCAGTCGTTCGGTTTCTTTAGGATTGTGTTGTTCCATTGGCCTAAAATGAAGGTGTTGTCATTGTTGACAACTTAAGTGGGCTTTGATATGGTACATCAACACACAAAAAGGTTCTGAGAGAAAGAATCCAATTCAAATAAAGAAAACTCAAGAATCCCGTTCTTGAGGGTCTCTGTCCAGTTTTGATCAACCTCTTCATCGGATGGTCATCCAGTGTCCGATTGAGCCGATTTTTGGAGGAGAACTTCAAGACTTCTTGATCTTCAAATCCAACGGTGGGATTGTTCATTGGAGATCTCGAAGTTAGTCCGATTTGTACGTTAAAACACTCCTTGTTTAAGTCAGATAGGAACTCTGAGTTTGATTCAAACTCTGAGTTAAATTAATCTATAAAAGGAGAGCAAACTCCAGCAAAAGAGAGGACGTTTTGAGGAGCTTGGGAATAGCGTGGAGGTCGAACCAGAAGACGTTGGTTGGCTATGGAGATCTAAAGCTTGGGAATAAGAAGTCTTTTGTTTTGCTGAACAAGAAAGAAAGTGAAAGAGAAGAAAAAAGAAGTAGCAGAAGAAAAGAAGGGAACATGGTTGTATGGCTTTTTTAAAGAGAGAAAACTGAAAAAGATTGAAAAGAGAAAAAAAAAAAGGGGTTGGAGAAAAAGAGAAACAAGTATTGTTACCATGCATCTTACACAAGTTGAGGTAACCCGTATTCACAAGTGATTGTCTATTATTTTCTAGGTTATGTTTAGTTATGAAGAATCTAGCTCATGAATGTAATTTGGGGAACTTGAATTATTGGTTTACATTGTGACCTAGCAAGTTGGAGCTTGTCTAGGGGGTTGGGGTTGGTGCTCTTGTCTGAATTGCATTTTAGACTATAAAAGGGATTGGTGTTCCTGGACTGTTGTAGCAGTCAAAATATCTAAGAGTGTATTGAGTAATATACGAAACCCTAGGTAGGGTATTATTCCGTGGATGTAGGCAATTTGGCCGAACCACGTAAACTCTGGTGCATTGCGTTTTTGTTTATTTTTCTTTGTTGCACATATTGGAGTGCCTTGATTGCAGAGTGGTGGTACACTGTCTGGTAGACCCAGCCACATTGTGGTGAATTTTTGAAGACACTGATTCACCCCCCCCTCTCAGTGTCAATCTGGGAATAACAGATTGAAATCCTTGGTGCTATGGTTTCCATCCAATTGATATGACTCCTTTCGAGGATACTAGTTTATGAAGCCACTGCTAGATTAATCAATCACACTAGCGATGTACAAGGCAAACGGATGTTTGTTGTTGTTGCTTTTTGTTTGTTGGTTAATATCATAGTGATATGCTTGTTGGGACATGCTCATGGTCACGGCCATGGTAATGGGCATGCTCATGGTGGCCATGATTATGACGACGGTCATGGCCACGACCACAGCCATGGGATAAGCGTTGTGTAACATAATCACGGAGGACAGTCCAAACAACACAACGAGTACAATCATGCTCACAGTGCTAACCATTCAGAGCCACTGCCTTAGAAATCTACTGTGGATGCAGAAAGTGCAGAAGCATCTCATGAACATAAAAAGCAAATCAACACCAACTTGCAAGGTGCTTAGCTTGATGTACTAGGAGACTCCATCCAGTGTTGGATTGATGATTGCAGGGGCAACCATATGGTATAAACCATGAGTGGAAGATAATTGATTTGATATGTACCGTTATCATCTCACTGACTATGCTCGGGACAACAAGAAGAATGCTGAGGAACATTTAAGAGGTTCTGATGGACAGCACACCGAGAGAGATTGATGCAACCAAGCTTGAAAGAGGACTCTGTGGGATGGATGAGGTTGTTGTTCATGAATTGCACATTTGGGCCATCACCGTAGGAAAGGTTTTGTTGGCTTGTCATGTGAAGATCACACAAGATGCAGTGCTAATATGGTACTAGACAATGATGCCGAAACAACAAAGAAACAAGGCCAAACAGAAGATGGATTGGAAAAATGAAGAACTTCGTCTCTCAAAAGTTTCTTCAGAAACAACAATATTCATCTGCTCTCCAAAAGATGCACAAAACATGATTTTATAGTGCCAAGAAACCCTAAAACAAAAAAACACAATATTACAAAAATGCTACTGAAAACAGTAAGATGCCCAAAACGCCCTCAAAACGATCCGTCACCACAAAGCAATGAGTCATTTTCGCGAGCTCATTTTGGATCAACTTAACGAATTTCAGTCCATTCCGAGTCTGGGACCTCGAGATACCCCATGTGCCAATCCATATGCATTAGACAAAGTGATAGATTATATCCGAAGGTAATATAACATCAATCATGCTACCAAACAGATAAAGCACTGAGCAAGCTCTGCACCTCTTAAGAGGTAACAGTGAGTTCATAGTTCCATTAGGCGGAAAAGGTAATGAATAGTCTTTTTTTTTTTTTTTTTTTTTTCTTCTATTTGCTTTCACATTTTCCAGGCTCCATTTGTTTCTACAAAAAATAGTCAGTTATGCTTTTGTAAATCAAAATTTTCACTTTTTATATATATATATAGAGAGAGAGAAGAAGAAGAAGAAGAAGAAGGGAACACATGCATCGGATCTATTGACATGATGTCACCACCTGTTCAATTCGTTTTTTATCTTGCAAACAAAGATTTGTCAGTGTGGATCGGATTTATGCCTAAGTGAAGAACCTTTTTTTTTTCTTTTTTCGGTAGAAAGTGAAGAATTGTTTAATTTGGGGATGGTGCAAATTTGAACAATAAAAACAAATGTAAAAAACGATGGGACTATGAATAAACAAATCATTTCTTAAAAACCCATTATAGTACTAATAAGTCCGCATAATTTTTATCATGTCCCTTATTTTCTCCTCGAAATATTATTCATAACATATGAATACATAAATAAATTTACGTCTCACATGACTACAACACCCCCATTACTCTTTAAAATACGCACCTTAAAAAATAATCAAATTATTAATGACCCCCTTATATAAGGGAAAGTAAACATGAATTCCTTTCATGCATATAAATATGACACAATAGAAGAAGAAAGCTGAATGAGAGACAAGTTTAGTCCTTACATATCCAAAAAAAAAGGTGAAAAAGAAAGAAAGATAGAAAGAAGTAGAGAGAGACTTGGTTTTGTTTCGTACAAACAGAGAAACAACAGATGGGATCTATTTACATATGATGTTCCCATCAATTTATTTTTTCCAATCCCTATATATCTTGCAAACAAAGATTTGTTGTGTGGTTTTGTTGACAATATATGTTGTTCTTAGTGCAATATGCTAGGCTAGGAGTCATTGCATACGTCCAATTACTTATATTATGAGTTTATTTGTTTGCAAGATAAAAACGAGTGGCAAAATTTATCTTTTCTCATTTTTAAGCTGTCACAAATGCCTCAAAATCAAAGCATCCTTTCTATTTCCATTAAAGAGAGAGAGGGAGTAGGGGGCCAAATAGGATTGGACTCATCTCTTCTATAAATGGGATCGGATTCATGTCTAAGTGAAAAACTACTTAATTTGGGAGATTTTGCAAATGTGAACTATAAAAACAAACGTAAAAAACAATGGGCAAGGGCAGAGGCAGGTGTCAACATGGGGGTTGAACAATGAGAGTTAGAATCACCTCCCTGTTGGGTGAGCACTAACACCTTTTCACCACACATATTGTGAAATCCCTCAGATTTCTACCCCATTAACCCGTGGCTTCAAAATCGAGAAAATCGGGCCTCGAGTTGATGACAAATGTGGGCCATTCAAGTGGAGCCTGAAGGGTTGGAAATGGAACCAATGTTGGTGGATGACCCTTGTGATGACTCATCAACTCTCCTAAAGTTTAATTGAAGAGAGAAGATTAATCATGATGGTGTAAAAAGGGTGATCTTGGAACGACCATAGATCGGTGATGGAGAATCCGATTGACATGAATAAGGTATCAAAACGAAGAGCGTCGAAAGACCTTCCAACAAGCCAAAGATCTCCCAATTTGGATTTCATTTGGCCCCTCAACTAGGGCCAGTCGGTCAGGCTGGTTGAACGGCCGGTCGACCGCCCCTAACCCAGTTTGGGGCAAAATCAGGTTTTACCCTTTAAAACCTATTTTGAAGCTCTCTTTCACTTATACTCGCATTTTATGTTGCTAGTACGAGGTTGAGGCTCAAGGAGGAGGTGAAACCAAGGAAGAGGAAGGTTCCTAACCATTCGGACGTGTGCCGGCACCCGGATCATTGCGGAAACGTTAGGAAAGGTAAGAATCATCAAACCCTCTTCTTTGGGCTTTGTTTTAGGAGTAGTTCTTCGCTATAAATGTTGCATTTGAGTAGTTGTAACATGATAGGTGTTTTGAATGCTTGCAAATATTTTCATTTATGTTTCCCTTTTGTTCGTGAGTGGTTTGTGCAAATCGTTGCAAAAGATTTTGCATTTTGGCTCTAAGACTCAACCGAGAGCACTCTTGAGAGCCCAAAAATTTGGGCTTTTTTATTGAGATGGAATTAGATCAAATGGAAGGTATACTTAGGACCCTATCGCTGCCAATTAGACATTCCCAAAGTTTTGTTTCGATTCAACTTCGAATCGATTGTGAAATTTGATTTTCGCCAAAACTAGGTTGAGAAAGGTGGGTTCGAAACTAGTTGGCAGATTAGGCTTTTGTTGGGTGATTTTGGGAACTTTATTAAAACCCAATTGACTTCTAATTTATGTCTAATGATCCTCTTACGTACATGACTAGCTAGGTTTATTTTGATTATAATCACGAACTCGAAAGTGTGACTTTGTGGAACTTTGAAGAGCTTATGCTAACAAAAAAGGTGAGGAATATACTCAACCTTATCTTGCATGTTTAATTATGTAATTAAATTTCATTATTGATATTGCCTTGCTTTAATATTTATTATCTTGTGATTATGTGTGGGACTTTGCACAAATGAAAGGTAAACAAGTATCTTTGCTTCTATTTTCAATATTCTTTGAAAACAATATGAGAATGTATGAGATGGATGAGATTGAATGGATTGAGTGTTTTCTTTTATTTTCAAATTCTAAATTATTGATATGAAGATATATGGATGATGTTGAATTAAATTACTCTTTTTATTTTATGTTTCAAACTAGGGTTGTGGGTTCGCTCATTACCCTAGTGAACTTACATGAGTATGCATCTAGACTTAAGTACATGAATGCTAAGTGTCTAGAAGTGTTTGGCTAGGTAACCTCATGAGTACTACTACCCTTCCGGCAAGGGTATTGAAGCCGGTTAACCCGTGATGTTAGTAGCTGGGTCCTGAGCGTCAAGCAGGCCCACTATCATTATAGAGAGGTAGGGTTGCATATAATAGATAAGGGCTCCTGGGCTCTCAAGACAGGTGAAATGATCTGTGAGAGGACATGGAGAGCATCCTGTCCATTATATGTGGATGACCACTGGGTTAAAGAATGGGATCCAACAGATGCCTCCCGTTGATGATTCCATTCATAGGTGGAAAGGTATTGAACCAAAAGGGCACTAGGCATGATGGGAGATATCCGAACCATATGTAGTATGAGACCGTATGACTTTGCACTTGGCTAGGATTATCCTTGACACGTGCCAATCTCATACCAAATGGTGATGTGAGAGAGTGGTGACCTATACCCCAACCATGACTTGACAGGACTTTACCCAACAACTGCGGAGAACTCAATAGACGTCTCTTGTTGAGGGAGAGTGACTGAGACCTCCCAAAGGAGATTAGTGTACAAACTTAATGCATGTCTGCCATAGAGACCTCATGATAGAGTTAGGAGCATAATATAATGATCATTCATACATCATATCATTATCATTAATTACATTATCGATACTCAAGCTATATGTGTGGTGTGGGATCTTGTGTACGAATGCATGATAGAATGTGGAATCTTGTGGATGAATGTATGATAAGATGTTGAGTTGACCTCAATGAGTTCTGTTGAACTCATTCCTTTTTATATGTCTGTTTCTATTAGAATATTCCGCAGGTTATGAGGACTCCTTCCAAGTGGAGGATTTGTCGCCAGCAAGCTTTCTTGAAGGAGTGACTGAAGAAGATGTAGACTTGCATGGAGCTTCATGCCCGTGCAAAGACTGTTCTTATGAGGTTGGATTCCATTAGGGAATTAGTTTAGTTTAATTTCTGCTATGACAATCTATGCTTCCTTCAAACTCTGATGTCCATTTTGATTAACTTTAGATAATGGATGATTGTAACCTTTTGATAATCCAGATTCTAATAACTTATTATTAGAACTTGATTTTTATTCTTGTCTTTTTAATTATGCTATATCCTATGTTGTATGGAATTGTCACTGAACCTAGGTCATGTGGTGTATCACCCCCATGGGTATTTGGGTATGGTCGGATCCGGCTGGTTGGGATGTGATAGAGGTGGTATCAGAGCCTTGGTTCATACAAGTCCTAACTCCATGTGATATAGTAGGAGCATCCTTGAGTCATAGATCCAGAAGTGACTTAAATCCTTCTTAGAATTGAATAATAGAAAACTTGGATTAGAAACTTGAATGAATGTAGCATAAAATACCAAGTTTTAATAATGCACAATAATTAAAGTTTATGACTTGTTCTTGGGTTGTAGTCATGGTTAAAGTTAAGTTTGTCAGTTTTAAGTTATTGTGTATGTGTGTTGAGTTGTGAGTTGAGTCTTGAGTTGAAAATTGTCATTGTGAGTTGTCTTAGTGAGTCAGTCTTTGTTGTGAGGTATTGTCGAGAGTAAGTTCTCATGAGTCTGAGTCGAGAGTCGTTGTTGGGAGTAATGGTCGTGAGTGGTCGTTCTGAGTTATAAATCATAACTAAACATTTACAATTACTAATACCAAAAAAAAAAAAGCATAATGTACAATAACATAAGTGAGACAAACTGAATTTCATTAATCTCATAAGAGTTTTTACAAGTCTGAAAGGAAATACATCTGTGAAAGCATAAAAGGAAACTCCTAGCACTATCTATTTAGGTGATTGACCCGATGATCTGTATAGTCCCTCCTGGATCTGAACTCCTTCTCCAGTCGTGCAAATCTTTCTCCCAATGTATACATATAGGACTTTATCCTCTCATGTATAGCATTTATCCTCTTAAGCATGGAAGAAATCGATGACTGATGAGAAGCCACACTTGGAGTCTCAGAAGTCGTATAGAATGAAGAGCATCCAGCCGAATTGTGTCGAAATCTCACAAATGGTGTGTCGAGAGAGCCTACCTTTGGTTCCATGGAAGAGATGCACGTACCCAAGTTGCATACCTCGGAGTGCTGCACGTAGAATGGTATGTGTGAGATCAATGAGATACCCTGTATATAAAGCAAAGATTGTGTGTGGAGAAAGTTTACATTTGATTTTGAGAAGAAGATGTCGTCAAATCTCGCGTTAGAGCGTCGCACGTGGTTAGATTTGAGTTAGAGTGTAGAAGAACCACCCCAAGATAAGAGAGAAGGTGAAAAGATGGAAAAAGGGGTGAAAAATATGTTTTTTTTTTGGACCGTGGCGCATCTGTGCGCAAAGCAAGTCTTGCCAGACACAGGCGACAAGCAGTGAGAAGCACGCCACGCCAGCGCGGGTGCCGCGCGGGTTGGCCTGCATGGCCCTTGTCTCTGCTAAACAAAATATTTACCAGAAATAGGGGACACCCAGTCGGATGGGCGGTCTAACGTGCGACCGGCCCGACCCCCCTACCCCAGGTTTTAAAAAAAAAAATTTGAAAATTTCTTCTTTTGGGAATCTGATTTCAAAAACCCCTAGTCCCCTTGAAAAAATAAAAAATAATTTGAAATTTCTCTTTCCTTGGCCCCTTATTCTAGAGACCCCTTGAAGTAGAAAAAAAAAATAATTAAAAAAATGAATAAAAATTTTGGGGGGGACCTTTTAAGCACTTCAATTGGTATTTATGTTTGCCTTAAACTCAAATGGTTGGTTGGCTTGAGGTTAAATACAAGAGATGGATGTATTGGACTTGTGCACTTGTGAAATTGGATATGAAGGATTTTAGTGCAATCTTTGGCATGGACTGGCAGCTCACAAAGCAGTCGTCTCATGTCTTGATGGGGAAGTTCGATTTCATCCCGTTGATGGCCTTGTTTTCGAGTTCCTGGGTGATTTGGGGAAACATCGTGGAGAAGACTATAGTGGCGGCACTCCAAGCGAAGGAATTAGTGGGGGGTGCTAAACTATAGGCTTCCATAAAAGAAAAGAAGGAAGTGAAGTCCATTAAAGACGTTGAAGTAGTCAATTAAGATAGAACAATTCTAATATGGAAGTGACATAAATGATGAACAACATGTAAAGTAGAAGAAGAAATAAAGAGAGAAAATATCCATAAAGAAAAAAGGTAGGGGAGAAATTGTTGGAGAAATTATAAAGAAAATACAGATTTGAAGCCCATTAACTAAAAATCGGGAAAACATACAATTTCCTTAAATTATGTGGCAAAAAATTCAATGCTTATGATTAGATCTGAAGAAATCAATGGTTGAAATTCCAAACATTCTGGTAATTATTAACATGGATGTTCAGCTATCACCTTTCCAATAATATTTTAGGAGTTAAAACTTATTGAAATTGTCATTAGGAGGGACTGAAAATTTAGGATTCATGTCTCTAATTAGGTTTGAATTGGGGATTCCTTAAAAATTTATTTCTAATATTAAGGGGTGGGGGGGGGGGGAGCCAAATAAAATGGATTTCACACTCGAAAATAGCAAATCAAGGGGAAAATAAATAAAGGGTGTACAAAATTTTTTATAAAAAAATCAAGGGGGACCATGCCCCCTGACCCCTGAGTAGCTCCCCCTGGCAATGAAACCATGAATAGATAAATCATTCCTTCAAACGCATTATAGTATTAATGACTTCCTCTAATTTTTCATCTAGTCCCTTATTTTCTCCTCAAATAATATTCATTAAAAAAAATTAAAAAAAATTTAAAAAAAAAAAAAAAAGAGAAAAAAAACTCACATCTCACATGAGTAGAATATCCCCATTAATCTTCATAGAAGACAATTTAAAAAAAATAAACAAATCATTTTTTCAAAACCCACTATAGTATTAATGACCCCTTTATATATGGGAAAGTGAACATGAATTTCTTTCATGCGTAAATACAACAAAATGGAAGAAGAAAGCAGAATAGAGACAAGTTTGGTTTTTACACAATGTCGATGTTCGCATAACTAGTCTGGAAAGTAGGAGTTTAGAAAATCCTCTTGTTGTGATTCTCATTTGTGATACGTTACTTTCACTTTGGTTCAGGTGTCTTTTTCTTCCTTGCCCATTTTATGGCCCAACAACCCTCACATTGTTAATCTTCTCCATTTATAGTATCTTCTACTTCCCATCTACCCATTTATGTCTCCTTTTTGAATATGTTGTCCCTTTCTATACTTTGCGTTTATTCTCTTGATCTCTTCTTTTGCAAATCAGTTAGTTTGTTGCCTCCGTCTTTGGCTTTGCAACCTTGTTGATTGCTTGTAGTTACCTTTGGTGTCTTCGACTTTTTGGTATTTTTTTCTTTGTCCTTTGTGTCTGTGTGACTGTGCAGGGAAGACATATTTCATCCTTGTCGCCTCGCTCTCCTACAAAATGGTTCCCCCCTATTGGTAGCTCAGCCCCTATTGGGGTTGGTTTGGGAATATTGTCCTGTGGAGGTAATCGTGGTGAAGCCCCTCTTGGAAGGTGATCCATTACCCAGCTACACCAAACCATGATGAAGATTCTGACCACACATTTTTGGTTATGGCTTGGGTTTCCCTCCTATCGCTCAAGCCATGATGTTGGGGAGTGTTACTAACCATGGAAGTATTGTTGTTTTTCCTCTGCTATTGGAGTTGGACATGATAATGTTAGGGTGGTGTTTTCTTCGAGGGAAATGCAAAGCAAGGTGATGTTGTTTTCACCTTGGTGGGTTGGAAAATACTTGGTTCATCTCTCGGTTGATCCATTTCCTTAAAATGGGAAGAAATAAAAGCTTCCTCCCATAGTTCTCTGGATTCCATGTTTTTAATTGTGCTTTTGAAGTATGTTGTGTCCTTGATATTCAGCTCAACTATCCTAATCTTGCTCTCCCTTTGAATAATGCCCGAGTCAAAATTTTGTTTAACATCAACTTGCCCATTAAAGTTGTCTATCTCTATAAAGATTTTTGTGAAGTGGATGGAGGTGCATATTGATTGCCAATTATGCAAAAATAAGACAAAGATTCTATGGCATGTTTTCATCTCGTGTGAATGGAACAAGAGAATATGGTTGTAGGTCTGTTAGGAATATGAACTGAACACCTGTCCCAACAATCAATCCTAGACTTATACCACTCCTTCTTTGGTGAGCAACACCAACTTGGTAGGGATGCAATTCACTAGTTTTTTTATGTGTTTATAATCACTTGCTATTTTGTGTGGGTAGAGAGGAATGTTGTCACCATGACCAAACCAAAACCCAATCCCCATAAACTTCTAACCAATATTATTAAA